>NW_027120539.1:0-20814 GCF_038355195.1 Osmerus mordax | reverse complement strand
GCTCGTTATCACCGTGTGTTTGTTTAGGTTTAGGAGCTCATAGAAGGCATGTCCTCACAGCCTGTAGGCCAGCAAGCTGTGACAGTGTTGAAGGCATGAGGCAGGTCTTGTAGCTGTACAGTTGCTGCTATAGAGGAGAGGACAGGGGAGGGAGGAGTGGTGAGGAGGGAGGTTGAGGGGAGGAGGGGTGAGGAGAAGGGATGAGGGGAGGAGGGGTGAGGAGAGGGGTGAGGGGGAGGAGGGGTGAGGAGAAGGGATGAGGGGAGGAGGGTGAGGAGAGGGGGTGAGGGGTGAGGAGAAGGGATGAGGGGAGGAGGGGTGAGGAGAGGGGGTGAGGGGAGGAGGGGTGAGGAGAGGACATGAGGGGAGGAGGGCTGAGGAGAGGGGAAAGGTGAGGAGTATATGGATGTTTGAAATGCAGGAGGTGTTGATGGATGTTCTTTACTTTTATCCCTGTGGAGTGTCTTCCTCCACACCTTTCATGTATTCCAATGAAAATAGACTGGTGTGTGTGGTGTGTGTGAATAGAAGATACGCACACACACACTCTCACACACACACACATACACTGATTTATAGACCAAAGTCTATAAATTTCTGTTATTTAACTGGAACCCTTTGTTCCTGTCTGTTCTCAATAGCGGGCTCAGGGCAGTAGGTCTACACAACTGAATATTCATGATGTATTTATAACCCTTCATTGTGAGTGCAAGCTATTAGCAAAGTGTCATGCATATGGAATGCAATTAGAACATAACCCGTCCAATGAAAAGCCTCTGGTCCATTATTCATAGGCACCTGTGACTTGTGAGGGCCCTTCACGTTCAAGAGGAGAGAGAAGGGAAGTGTACTGTGAGTGTGTGTGTGTGTGTGTGTGGTGGGGGGATGATGCAGGGACAAGACAGAAAGAGATAAAAGAGGCGGATGTATGAAAAAAAAAGAGGAAAGAGAGAGAGAGACTAAGTATGAGAGAGAGAGGTTTGTTAGGATAAACACATAAAGTGGACCTCTTTGCAGATATAAAGTATTGCTGTTTAACTCTCTCCTCTCCCCTATAGGAGCATGGGGGTGCCTAAAATTAGCCCGACTGTCTTGGACATTTCAACTCTGTTTATATGAAAACATTCCACTGGCTTCTCAGCAATCACTGAATCAGTGTCTGTGTCTGCATTCCAGGTCTGAAAAGAGCAGAGCATTTGAATCTTGATGGCATTTTCGTGAAGAAAAATAATGCTTTAACTGTACCAGGAGTAGGGATGCGAGTAAGGATTTTAGATTTTGATGGTACGGTTTTAGTTATCACGGAATTATCACGTTGAATGCATGAGACTTGAGAGCCCTATAGTTTATTTTTGCCTTTATTTCAATATATATATAAAAATCAGATCCAAAAATTCAAGGTTGTAAATTCAGAAACAGACATCAGAAACAGATGACATGACAGTCATGTCTAGCTCCCTCAAAATGACCTTATAATCTCCTCTCATCTCCTCCAATCTCTATCTGCAACACAACCCCCAAACACACACACATACAATCACACGCATGCACACACACCAGATTCCATCAGTGTCCAGGAAACTGTTCCTGAGAGGAAAGTGTTCCCTAACATGCAAAAGCTTTTCTTATATAACCCCATCAACGCCATCAGGGGCACACAACCTTAATGGGCATGGTAACGCATGGCAACAACTGTGTGCTCAGCTTGAGGTAAAGGGACTCCAGGGTACTTTCCCTGTCACATACTTCAGACATAAGGGACAACTAGTTGTGATGGCGCACTCAAAATCTCTCTCCCATTCTCTGTCTTTCATTTCTGTTTTTCTTCCTGGTTTACACGCACACACACACACACACACACACACACACACACACACACACACACACACACACACACACACACACACACACACACACACACACACACACACACACACACACAGTGGATTGTGCTCTGATGTGCTCTGTTCCTCTATCCTTATGTAAGAGTTTATCAAGCAGCCTAGGGCATTCCACACACGGATGATTGTCGAAGTGGGACAGATATGTGCAGGAATATAGGATGACAAGGAGGGGGAGGGGGTGACGATGGAAGGGAGGGAGGGAAGGAGAGGTAGGCGGTAAGAGGAAAAGTAAGGGAGTAGTTGAAAAACAATATGGAGGTGGAAAAGAAAAGCTAAAGGACAAGAAAGTGACCTGTTGAGATGATATAATTATATAACATACAAAAATATATATTTTACAAAACCCGTACTCCTTCTGTCACTACGCACCTCCAGTCTCCAGTCTTACCACCTTATTACAATGTCTCGTTGAGTTTACTTCCGGCTTATCTTCCCTCATCAAGCCAGTACTCCTCTAGAACAGGAACACTGACATCTGTGATGGAGGTTGAGCTCCGACTGTTGATGATATTCTCTGATATGCTCTTATCAACATGATGTTGTGACATCTTATGTACTCTTCAAACAAATACCCGTATTATCCCTTCTCCACTGAATTCTTTTGCGACATTTAGCAGGTCGCTACGGAACCTTACCTATTGCCTGCCTGGGTCTCTTACAGTAACTGTTAATGATGCCAGTGATAGTATACTGTCCTATTAAAGATAGGTGCCGGTACTTCCTGCAGGTCGGTGACTGAGAAACATGTAACACTGCATGCTGTATTGTTATTCGTGAGACCAGTACTGGTGGACCACAAACTCTCTTGAATTTCAAGAGAGATTGATTATTGTAATGATGCCTTTAAATAGCTTGCTCCATTTCAGCCATTGGAAGTGATCTGTTGTTCTCCAGTGAAGAGTTTGACTAGACTGCAGTGCTGTAATTGTGGTCTGTTGCAGAAACACACTGGATGCCATGTCAGATCAGTGCCGGTAGCCGGATAAACACATGTGAGAAAACACAGCTGATAAACTTTGATTCTGTGGTCAGTTCAATGCCTGTGGTTTATAAGCAAAGTCAGCATACACTCACAATCATTGTTCACCATCTCCTTCATGAAAGCCAAGATTGTGTATGTTGCCACAGCATTTAGGTCGTCCTCTATTCAGCGTCAACAATCTTTCTACTCAGTCCGTTTTCTTTACTAACCCTGCTACTTCACTTACCCCTTCCCTCCCTCCCTCCCCTCATGCCCCCTTTCCTCTACAGTATACCTCTTTGTAGGGCAGAGTGTGGCCAAGAGAGCTCTGGTCTTTGTCCAGGCAGGCATTCCTCACATTTCTGTGTCTCATCATCAGCACTGGGCAGGACCCATCACTTCTGATCAGGCAGTCGAGGGGACACCCCGACAGTCATCCACTGAGGCCCATCTAGAGAGTCTTTAGGAACCCCCTGCTATCACAGGTCCCCAGTGAGGGGGGATCATGCATGTGGACGGAACTGTGGACACTGACTACTCATTAGATTCCTAAACGTGACAATGCTGACACAGCATTCTTTCATATGCAGAACATTCCATCAAATTGTCTTAAGTCAGGAGACACTTTTATCTAAAGTGACTTACTTTAGATAAGGGGGGTTTCAAACCATGAAACCTCTTGATCTGCAGTCAAATGCCAGCTACTTATGAGCTGTCCCCAGTGGCATGTACTTCTGTACGTTCATAGTTTGAGTGTATGTTTGTGTAACCAGAGGACTGGGACCTGAGCCAGCGTCTGACTGACCTCTGCTGATTGATGCAGTTAGACCGTACATGCTGGGTGTAACTCTGCATGCTAATAAACACTTAAACAACGTTAGCATTCAGCTGACGGGAATGTGGTTCAGCAGCAGCATAGAAGTCATCAATCCACGTCCTTGTAAGCACAACCAATATATCGTTTGTGAGCTAACTTCAGTGGAGATCACCAGTACTCATGCTAATGCTAACCTAGCCCGGTTAAAGGAAGCTAATCCTGTCTGTTGTGTGTCTGTTCACCAGCAGTCATGCTAATGCTAACCTAGCCCGGTTAAATGAAGCTAATCCTGTCTTTATGTGTCTGTTCTCTCCCCAGACTGGGGGACCAGTTCTACAGAGAGGCCATTGAGCACTGTCGCAGCTACAATGCCCGTCTCTGCGCCGAGCGAAGTGTCCGCATGCCCTTCCTGGACTCTCAGACAGGGGTGGCCCAAAAACAACTGCTACATCTGGATGGAACAGCGCCACCGACAGCCAGGTAGGTGGTACTGCAGTGGGGACAGGCTGGAGGGGGTTCAGCATTGCAGACAGGAAGGAAGGCGGGAACAATTAATTCATATTCATTTTTGCATGGTCAAAAAGCAACCAGAAGCTTTTTTCTGGATGAAAAAGATGAGGTTTGTGTGTTTCAGTAAAATGATGGATGGACAGACAGAACAGAATAAGGAAACAACTCTTTCCAGATATTCAGACGACTGAATCGGCCTCGTGTGCTCCTTTTTGTACCCCCTCTATTGTAAACATGCCCTTCTTGTCTTTCGGAATGAGTCTGAGACAGACACAGACCTATGCATGCAATCAGCACATCTGGGTCACCCAGACAAGGGGAACAATATGCTCAATAAAGAGCTGAACACAAATAGACTTCATCTCACATGCTCAGACCTGGGGCCACACCCTGTACTTTGTGGGCAAAACCTCAGTTTTCATTATATACATATTCTGGGTTTATCCCTCTCTCTCTCTCCTCTCTCCTCTCTCTCTCCTCTCTCTCTCTCTCTCTCTCTCTCTCTCTCTCTCTCTCTCTCTCTCTCCTCTCTCTCTCTCTCTCTCTGTCTCTCTGTCTCCCTCCCTCTCTCTCTCTCTCTCTCTCTCCCTCTCTCCCTCTCTCTCCCTCTCTCTCTCTCTCTCTCTCTCTCTCTCTCTCTCTCTCTCTCTCTCTCTCTCTCTCTCTCTCTCTCTCTCTCTCTCAGCCTTTCATGGGACAAGGTGGGACATATGGTCAGATGTTCCAGATGTAAGATGAATGCTAAACAGATTCTGCCGGGATACAACCCAATGACTCTCATTTCTTTGTCCAGAGACCAGATATAAAATATATACACAGACACAGCCATGCCATAAACATAGCACTGAAATATCACATGTACTATCAAACATCCGGAAATGGAGGCCTACACATGTACAGATGTTTTATAAGAATGTCAGTGTACGTTTTGACACATGGCTTCTCCCCAATGGTTGTTAATGTTCTTCTTGTGTGTGTGTGTGTGTGCCTGTGTGTACGCTGTGTGTTTGTGCTTGTGTGTTCAGGTCAGGCTGCAGGACAGATGTACACCTACCCCGCACGCTTCTGGAGGAAGAAAAGGCGTCTGCACCCTCCTCTTGATCCCCAGCTACGCCTGTGTGAGCTCAGACTCGTAGGACCAACCCTACATCTTCAGCCCTCCTACCTACATCACCCAGACGCTAGCCAACCCTACATCTTCAGCCCTCCTACCTACATCACCCAGACGCTAGCCAACCCTACATCTACAGCCCTCCTACCTACATCACCCAGACGCTAGCCAACCCTACATCTACAGCCCTCCTACCTACATCACCCAGACGCTAGCCAACCCTACATCTACAGCCCTCCTACCTACTCATCCAGATGCTAGCCACGACCAACCCTACATCTACAGCCCTCCTACCTACATCACCCAGAGAGTACCACCTTCATGCTCTCAGCAATATCCTACCTATAAATAAGAGTTTCTACAAACAAACATTGATACACAACCCATTTGGACATTATTCACTTCCCTTCTCATCTAAAGATCATTCACTCACTCTATATTGTTTACATTTTATACTATTTTCCCTTGCACTGTTCACACACACACACACACAAACACACACACTCTACAGGCTCTACAGTGGAGTTATATTGTTCCCTTTCTGGCCATCTGGCTTTGGTTAGCCTCTCTCTTTCTTGGTATCCAGGTTCACTCTCTTCCTGAATCAATGCATTCCTGTTCTCTACTACTACTACACACACACACACACACACACACACACACACACACACACACACACACACACACACACACACACACACACACACACACACACACACTCTTAGCTACAGAACAGAAGCACCCTAACTGGGCCCCTTTAATCATTTGTCCATGCAGCATTAGAATGTAAGTGAGCCCTATGAAGTGAAAGGATATGTGGTGTGTGAGTGTGTTTGAGTGGTATGGGTGTTAGTGAGTGTGTTATGTGGATTGTGTGTTAGTGTGTAGATGTGTTTGTGTGGCATGTGTGTGAGCGTGTGGACATGTTTGTATTAAGGGTAGGACTAGTGAAGGAATGCCCCTGCCAGGAACCTGATAAGGGGGAGGAAGAAAGGCAAGTCTGTGTCTGAGCCTTCCATCTCCATTGTTTTTCTGGCTTCTCCAGCCGCAACTCAATACTACAGCTGTGACCAAGAACACAGTCAGCCAAGAAAAGGGAGGGAGTCATTTTCAAGAAAAACTCCCCAGAAGATTCACAAAATGTTAGCATGTAGTGGAGATAAGAATTGTGTCTCTGGCTTTTTTATTCAATTGAATTTACTTCTATTCTATTCCTCCGATGTAAACAGTATATTTATCAACACTGCGAATGCTTCCCTCTCTTTTTTGGTTAGCTGTTCAGTAGGGTTGGGTACCGAAACCCAGTGCTAATATGGCACCGGTACCTTTATTACTGATATGTACCGGACCAAATCAGAAACGCACATTTTGGTGTTTTCATCAATACAATAGGTCTTGAGACTGTTCGTGTGTGTGTTTAGGTTAGTAATCTGCGTGAGTAATCTGTAGCTACCTCATTGGCTCTGCACTACATTCTGCTCTACTTCCCTCCCCCTATCCCAGGGGGCTGGAGAGGTCTGGGGGGGTTGGGGGGGGGGGTGAAGGAGGGGGGAAGGAGATAAGCGGAGGAGGAAGAATGGGGCAGGGGTGAGTGGGAATGGGGGTGGAAGGGAGGGGGATAGCAAAGGGGTGAAAGGAGAGAGGGGTAGGGAAAGGGATGGAAGGGGGAGTGGCTGGGCATGTGTCTGGTTAGTGACAGTCAAGACAACCTGCCTACGCAGACACAAAGAGAGAGGAGGAAGAGAAGGCATGGAGCGATGAAGGGAGGGGTTAGAGGGGAGACGGAGGTATATCAGTTATGACTCTGCTCCTCATAACAAAGGCTTAGTGTCTCTGGAGCTACCTCCCTCAAGTCTATCCTCCTGTCCCTCCCTCCCTCAAGTCTATCCTCCTGTCCCTCCCTCCCTCCCTCCCTCCCTCCCTCCCTCCCTCCCTCCCTCCCTCCCTCCCTCCCTCCCTCCCTCCCTCCCTCCCTCCCTCCCTCCCTCCCTCCCTCATACCCTTTCTCTTCACGTCCTCCCTTCATCCTCTTTTATTACAAACCCAAGGCAAGGGAGAAGCTTTACTCACTCCTCCGAGTTTATCTCTACGGAAATGAAAGAAAAAGACTCATAGAAACGGAGAGAGTGTGTAAAGGACAGATAAAGAGAATGAATGAGAGAGTGTGACAGAAAGAGAGATGTTCAGAGAGGGGAGGAGGGGGGTGGGAGAGAAAGAGAAGATGATAGAGAGAGAGGGTTCTGGAGCTGGAGAGGTCTTGATCCCTGTAGCTTTGATGAAAAACAAACAGGAAGGAAAACAACAGAGGGCCAGACCAGTCTCTCCCCCTCTCTCATCCTCCTGTCCTCTTCACCTCTTCTTCATCCACCCCTTTCATGTGTGCCACCTGGTCGGCTTCAGCTTTTCATGGTGCCGAGTCGGGGGTCACACACACACACACACTGAAGGGCAGTCTGATGTATTCTGTTGTTGGGCACACCTGCCTTCTCTATACTCCCCTCTCTGTGGCTTTTTCTTAATCTCCTCTTTCTCCACCACCCCCCCCATCACCGTCCCCTCCCCTCCATCCAACCCTCCACCAGAGGCCGAGTTGGCCCCAAAGCGGGAGGCCCCTCCTGGGGAGGCGACAGCCCTGGAGGCCCTGCTGAGAGGAGAGGGGCTGCTGGAGAAGAAGAGCAACATGAGCAAGGAGGAGGAAACCCTTCTGGAGATCCAGGTACCACTGCCCACCTACAGGGGGGGGTCATCCAGTGGCACAGGTCACCTACAGGGGGGGTCACCCAGTGGCACAGGTCACCTACAGGGGGGGGTCACCCAGTGGCACAGGCCACCTACAGGGGGGGTCACCCAGTGGCACAGATCACCCATGAGGGAGAGGGGGTTCATCATCATACTGTCTTTTTTTTCCAAAATCCTTTCATGTGGTCACACCTTTACTGAAAGGAAACAAAGAGAGAATGGTCTTGGTATGTGGAAGGTGTGAAATATCAACCCCTCTGCCTCCTCCTCTCCACTACTGCTCGCTCAGAGGGTCCTGGAAGCCGACGAGAACGGGGACGGTTTCCATGACGACGAGGACTTTGAAGTGGACACTCCAAAGAGGAAGCACAGAAACAAAGGCAGAGTGAGTGTGCGTGTGGGTTTGTGGGTTTCTGAGTTTGTGTGTTCAGTTTACACACTACTGTATATAGATAAATAGATGGATAGACAGAACGAGAAAGAGATATAGAGAGATATATAAAGAGAGAAAGAGATATACACACAGAGACACAGAGAGAGAAAGAGATATACACAGAGAGACACAGAGAGAGAAGGAGAGGCAGGGCAGAAGGCCCAGTGTGTAGTCTTGTCTTCCTCATCATCCTCGTGTGTTTGTCTTCATCTCCAGGGTCGAGGTTCTGGTCGGAGGAGGACAGAGGCGGTTGCCAACGACGACCAGGACAAACCTTACGTCTGTGACAGTAAGAAAATACATCTTGAAGATATGCATTGTGAGGTCATCGTGTGGTTCCAAGGTTATTTAGGTCACGTAAGTCTTGAAATCAGAAGGAGCAGGCCTAATGAAGCACATCCTAATGGCGCAAAGATCTGACCAAGATCCCCACCGCAGGGCATTCCTGACCAGTCCATTACCCTTCCATGCATACACGACAAGAACCACTCTCTACAACCCTTCTATGTAAAAAGGTCATCTGCAACCATTAGCATCAGATCAATGCTCCTCTTGTTTTCCTTCGGAGCAGAGAGCAGCTCTCTTTCTCCCCCACGCAGGAGGAAGGAGGAAGGGCTCATGGCTGGACTAGCCCAGCTCACAGCTCCTCACGGTGGAGAGACACACAGGACTGTTCTCTCATGGTCTGGAAGTAGCCTCTGAATGAAAAGAAAACTCACTCACTTTTGTGTTTTGTTTCTTTTTCTCTCTTTGTTTCCCCCCCAACTCCCGTTTGCCTTTGTCTCTCCCTCTGTTCCAGACAGAAACAAACAAAAGCATAACTCAAAATCCGCTGACTCAGGTATCTGGACATGTCGCCCTCTTGTCTCTTTAGGGAAATGCTGGGCTGTGCTAATCACCAGGCTGGTTTACCACGGGCTGCTGTTGCTCTGTGGCTGGTTTGATCTTGTCTGCAGCTACTTTTCCGCTTAATTCCGTGCACTTTGTAACTGCTTAAGCGTCGACTGTGAAATCAGAGAAAGCTTGCATGTCACTAACAACACTGTGTGCCCGTATGCTAGCACATTGCTGTGGATGAATGGTTTTCAAGCACCAGTGTACTCTAGGTAGTGCATTAATAGATACACTGCAAAAAATGTCTGCTAAAATACAACAAATTAACACTAAATTTGAAGAGAAAAGGACTTTATACTAGTGAAATTATCTTGCTGCATGGACAGATAATTTTACTCGACAAGATATCTTAAAATAAGTTGGTTCCAGTCTAGAAATAAGTAGGCTTAAGAATATACCACAAATGAAAAGATATAAACTAGTAAATCATTTTCGAAACAAGATAATAAATATTATATTTCCAGACCTATGATTTGAAATCTTGGCAAGCAGAACAATTTGCAGTGTACAAACTATATTTCTTAACAGCTACTCTCAGGCCTCACCAATGAAAACACTGCTTAAGTGTTAGAATGACATCTTTATCAAGCGTCGACAGGCCATGCCTTGCGGGCTTCACAGACATGAAAGAACACAAAGGTCATTACACAGAACTTAAGCATTGGTTTTCAATAGCATCTCCATTAAATAGCTGTGTGAACTAATATTAACTTATACGTTAGTTGTGGGGATTTCAGGTTGTTAGAGAGCGTATACATTGCGATGTCAAAGAGTCTATTCAAACGGAATATATATGCTTTAGTGAAGACCACAACCCCACCTGATCACTGATCATGTATGTATGTGTGTGTTCATTAGATTCATAGTATCGTCCTTTAGCTGTTGCAGTCTCAGTGATATTCTGTTTTGTTGTGTGTGTCTAGAAAGCTTCTCTGAAAGACACACTGAGTAAATGTCCCTGTTTGGTGGAGTAGAGTCCTGCTGTTCCTTGTACCCTGAGATCTGATGTCTATCTTGTTCACATCTCTCTGGCAACGTCAAGCGCTGTTCATTAGAAGCCTTCCTTCCTTCCTCTCTCTGCCCTGCCTTCTCTGTTCTCATGCTGACAGGTAACCCTTTCAACCACGCCCTGGGTCCAGGGTAGCAGAGACAGCAGCTGCTAGATTTAATTCCACTGACAATTCTTTAAATATACCCCCCAAAAATAATATTAGATGAGGATGGAAAAGGTAATTAATATCTGTGTTGGCTGCTGGTTGTTGTTTAGGGTGCTTCAGCCAGAAACTTGTTTCCCTGCTCAGAACAGGCTGCTCACGATGTCTCCTTTCTGGATGTTTGCCGTCAAGCAGAGCTCAACTGTTAGACAGACTGGACTGAAATACAGACCAAACACATGATCTCATTACTGCCTGTACCGTGCTGTAGTCAGCCCAGGGCAGCGTTTCTGGGTGTGTTTTTGTCAGCGGCTTCCCAGTCCGTGCGTAGTTTGGTGTGGTGATCCCTGGTTGAGGTTTTGGCTTACATTACAGGGACTACTGCATCACCCTACCAACAACCATTGTAATCCTACTGTGTAATACAGCTCTTGTAAAACATGCACCTCTGTTTCGGCGTGCTAGATGGAGGCATTGGTAGCAATCTGTATTTGAGCAGGTTCTTGGTTCATAGGTAGAACATCTTTAAGTGTTCTAGAATGTTCTGGAATCTTCCACCGGGTTCTAACAGTTTGGGGCTCTGTTGTCAACAGTCTGTGGGAAGCGCTACAAGAACCGTCCGGGGCTGAGCTACCACTATGCCCACACCCACCTGGCAGAGGAGGAGGGGGAGGAGGAGAGGGAGGAAGAGGTGGCACCGTCCCCCCCACCACGGCCAGACAACCACAAACGTAAGAGACCGACCCTCAACCAGCCAACAGAAAACAACGTCAAACAACATCAAAACATTGAGTAACTCCACCGTGTGTGACGATCCCATCGATGTGTTGAAGGCTGTATACTGCACACACTGCAGATTAAACACCTGGTGAAAAACTTTACATGCTGATATATACTGGCATAAAATGACTGTAACCTTTTATTTCATGTATAGATTATTGGTTCAACCATCCAAAAATCAACCGATAACTAAACAGTGATTCGTTACAGATGAGTACAAGTATGAGTAAACCCAACCAACATGTCTCCTCACAGCTCAGAAAGGCCCAGATGGTTCCATCATCCCTAACGACTACTGTGACTTCTGCCTGGGGGACCAGGACTCCAACCGGAAGACCGGCCAGGCCGAGGACCTGGTGTCCTGCTCCGACTGCGGACGCTCTGGTGAGTCCAGCCTCCTCATCCCTCACCCTCCAGCCTCCTCATCCCTCACCCTCCAGCCTCCTCATCCCTCACCCTCCTCATCCCTCACCCTCTAGCCTCCTCATCCCTCCCCCTCCCCCTCCAGCCTCCTCATCCCTCACCCTCCAGCCTCCTCATCCCTCACCCTCCAGCCTCCTCATCCCTCACCCTCTAGCCTCCTCATCCCTCACCCTCACCCTCCAGCCTCCTCACCCCTCACCCTCCAGCCTCCTCATCCCTCACCCTCCAGCCTCCTCATCCCTCACCCTCCAGCCTCCTCACCCCTCCCCGTCCAGCCTCCTCATCCCTCCCCCTCCAGCCTCCTCATCCGTCACCCTCCAGAAAATCGAAAATGTGTTGATCGTGCGAGAATTATACTGAATTTATCTTGATATATTTAGAAGTATATGAATTTCGACATCGATTTTTCGACAGTTATTCCCATTTTAGGGTCATTAAGTGACTGATTCATGTCACTGACCCTCTTTCAGGACAACATATTCAGCTGTTCTAACTTTCCCTGTTGATGCTCAGGGGTTATGACAGAGATCTAGGTTCCTCTCTCCAAGTGCAGGCTTCTGTTCTTGGAGTCAGCGCATACGTTATAAAACATTCTCCAGTCTTTATTTTCCTCCACACATCTCATTTCTTAATTTCTATCTTTGTTTTTATTTGTAATAATAATTTTACTTCCTTTGTTCGCTATCTTGATGTGAGTTCCTCCTGTTCTGGCAGACTGAGTCTGTACCTTTGCAGCGGTAGATACTGGAGTGTAACGCTTTGTTTTGTTGGCTGCCTGGTTTGACGTGTTGTGGCGAGTGGCAGTGGAGCAGGGTTGTGTGGGGAGACAGTTTAACACACTCTGACAACTGTGCTTCTCTGAAAACTAGGGATTGTCTTTGTGGAAGGACGTTTGTTGCTGGTTTTGTAAAATAAACACACATAAATAGGCTATTTAATTGATTGACTAAACCATGTCATAAATTAGCTATTAATGAGCTATTCATGAACAATGAGCTATCAAGAAGTTATCGATGAACCTAGGGGAGAGCCAACTTGGTGCAGCATCCTAGACTGACACCTGCCTGCTTCCATCCTGCATGCCTCTCAGTGTCCACTTGTCAACAAGTCTCTCTCCTACGAGTTCTGCCATAGAAGACGGCTTCTGCAACATCCTGTCCTCCACAACCATTCACTCTTTTGTTCTACTTGTCCTCACGCATTTCCTCCATGACGCTCTGATCTGCTTTCCGTTTTTTTTTTCATCCGATCGGCCTGTGAGGTGAAAATTATCCACAAAGCCGTCATAAGCCGTCACCTTTGCCGTGAGAGGGAAAGAAAAGTAGCAATTGCAACCGAAACTTAGTGGGACTGGCTTTGCTATGTGTGCTGGTGTGTTTAGAGTCGCTGTGGGAGAGGTGGAGAGGCCCTGACACTGTTGTCTTGTTTCTGTTGCTGTCAATCTGGTGTGCTCGCGTTAGCCGGACGACGAGGCCTGAAGAGAGCGAGCAGGAAGATGAGCGTTCTTGAAGAATTGTTCGGCAACGCGTCTGACAGCGAAGCTTCCACGTTTCGCGGCTTTGAGGACGACGAGTTGGAGGACATTTTCTTTTCGGATGACGAAGGACAAAGCTGAGAGAGGCCGATTATCCTGCCGACATCAGCTTGAGTTTTTGCTTTGGACTTTTTGTTGTTGTGAAAGGAACACGGGAACATCCGAGAGACGACCGTCTGTGCCATTCTGGCCCGGCCTGCTGATGCATTCAGTTGATAAACGATTTATAACTTTTGATCTTGAAACAAGAACGGACTTGGCAGCAGCTGTCTGCTCTGTGGAAGCGGCTAGGCGAAGAAGCTCTTTATCTGGATTCTGATTGATGGACATGAACTGTTGACGTCAACATTTGGATTTAGCCTACTTGTTCAATTTCATGTTGAACAGATTTGCCTGTCAAGATATATATTTAATGTCTGAGACCAAACTGTACTGCATGGAAATCAATACATTAATAAATACATCTAAAAAATAAAAAATATCTTGGTAACACCTTGCCTCAGGACTAAAGGAAGAACCAAGGTCGAGAGCAAAGCTTTAATCAAACAAAACAAAAAGTTGGTTGACATGCCATCTCTATGGCTACATGGACAAAGTGAAGCAAGGGGAGGGATGTTCCTGGGCTCTGAGTTGCTCCATTGGCCTGTGAGGACAGTTAGCTGAGAGGTAAGAGCCTGTCGGCATTTCGTCATTTCGTCATCCCTCTCTGTCCTTAAAAACCATTGACTTTGTTGGTATCAGTTTTTCTTTAATTTATATAATCTTTCTGGAAGATGAAACACAAACATTTAACCACAGGGTTGGGCTTGGGTCTGTGATTAAATACAGGTATTACCCAGCAGTTACTGAGGTTTCACACTGTCTTTATGCCACACACAGATGGCAGATGAATTGGGATTGATAAATCATTTAACTGTCACCACATTCAGTTTCCTGTTTGCTATCTCTCCGTACGTCTGTCTGGGCATGCTCAGTGTTCCTGGCCAACTTTTTAACACTGGGTGCATTTATCTTCATTACACCTATAAACAAAGACTTGTCAGTGAAGCTGTCTGTCTGTCTGGAAGGTCACAGGGAGGAGGAAGCATTTTGGTTTGGCTGGACGCCCAGTGCCGAGTCTGAGCCTGGAGTGGCTGCACACACCGTCTCTTTTAGAAGCTGATTCATGGTTTATTGAATGTCCGATTGATACCTCGGTGATAACTCACCTGTGACCTCCGCAGTGTGCTGAGGGCATCTCTGTCACTGGCCGCAAAGTCGTAAAAGGACTCTCTTTCTCTGCTTGTACGGTAGCCGTGTTATTGAAACGCTGTATGCTTTGGCTTAAGAATCAGTGTTTTGGTCAAATGTTTGATATGGGATTGTGTTTTCGAGAAATTTCCTGTCGTGTGCTCACAGCAGAACATGGAGGCGGGAGGACTGTGAGTTCATTTGTTTTGAATGATTTTCAGGCTGTATTGAATTTCCACAGAACAGCAGAACTCTTTATTCCTGAATGTGGAGCTCAATAGACGCCCTAGCATTCTGCCTCCCTAGCTTTGAAAATAAATGTTTTTCACTGGAGGGTATTCAATAACAGGAAAGATCCATTGTCCTTTCTGAAGGAGCGGCAAACTGTAATCAACTGTGGACTATGATATTGATCGACGGTATGTGGCTGCGTGGAGGAAAAAATTTGTGGGTTTTTGTGTTTGTTTTTTTTTTATTCATGCAATTCAGTGTGTATCGAGGTTCAGCCATTTTCAAACACACAGACTGCCAACATCTATTCAAAAAGTTTAAGTGAAAGTTACATTCATTACATGAAGCAGCAGTCTGCGTCTGTTCTGTACTTTGAGAGGACATGAAGGAGACTAATAAAAACCTTGGCACCAGAATGAAAAACCAAGGAGAGAGAGCAGTTGGTGGGGGGAGGGGGGAGAGGGGAGAAGCTAACCATCTGTCTCGGTCAGGAATAAAGTACATGTTATTTCAAGAAAATATTTCCACACCTGTAAACAAACTGTCTCCTCCTCTCCTCCCCATCCCCAGGTCACCCCACCTGTCTACAGTTCACAGACAACATGATGCAGGCCGTCAGGACCTACCAGTGGCAGTGTATAGAGTGCAAATCCTGCAGCCTCTGTGGCACCTCAGAGAATGACGTGAGTGGATGAGTCTGCTGGCTGACCTAGCAGCTGGAGTCATTGACAGGTCAAACGCATGAAGTCAAAATGCAACCCCAGTGTGGCATTAGTTTACCACGACGATCTTCTCCAGACACAAAAAGAAGATGCACATGTGCCCCGACAGACACACATGTGCCCCGTCTTGGGCTGACGTGATTGATTTCTTTGGGAACGGAGAGGACCTCCGTTCCCGGACGTGTTGATTACAGAACGATTGAACTTCCTCCAACCTGAGAGTGACAGGATGTGACGTGTCCATGTGCTCCTGTTCCACAGGACCAGCTGCTGTTCTGTGACGACTGTGATCGTGGGTACCACATGTACTGTCTGAAGCCTCCTATGACCCAGCCCCCTGAAGGTAAGACGACACACAGAAAGGGAGGTCACCTATCAGTCGACAACGTCTCTCTGCTGCTCTCTGGGTGTCTATTTTTCTGTCTCTGTGTCTCACTCTGGCTCTCTCTCTCTCTCTCTCTCTCTCTCTCTCTCTCTCTCTCTCTCTCTCTGTCTGTCTCTGTGTCTCTCTATCTATCTCTCTCTCTCTCTCTCTCTCTCTCTCTCTCTCTCTCTCTCTCTGTGTGTGTCTCACTCTCTCTGTCTCTCTCTGTCTCTCTGTCTCTCTGTCTCTCTGTCTCTCTCTCTCTCTCTCTCTCTCTCTCTCTCTCTCTCTCTCTCTCTCTCTCTCTCTCTCTCTCTCTCTCTCTCTGTGTGTCTCTCTCTCTATCTCTCTCTCTGTCTCTCTCTCTCTCTCTCTCTCTCTGTCTCTCTCTCTGTCTCTCTCTCTCTAGGGAGCTGGAGCTGTCACCTGTGTCTGGCTCTGTTAAAGGACAAGGCTTCAGCTTACGAAGAGCCCTAACACCAGCCAACCACCAGTACCAACCAGGACATTCCTCTTGCCACACGCACACACCCTCACACATGCACATACACACAATCACAGGCTCAGGGCAGACATTAGTCTTACTTCGTCCAGTTGTCAGCTTCTTGTGGAAGAGTACAGCGTACGCCCCTGATCCAGGAGTCAGGCTATCTGCAAGCAGCTCTCTACCTCACAACTCCTGCCAATCTCCAAACATCCAAGAACACACCCCTCAACTGAAATTCACACATCAGGTAGCACAAGCTCATTCAGAACCCAAACCTAGGTACAAATTACAACAAGTTTGTGTATTTTCCACACAATAAGTGATACAACATTTATGGTATAACACAACCTACACTTCTTGAAACCAGAGAGTTAGAGTCAGTTTTACTTGTTTGTTTGAATTCATAGATTCCCCTGTGTCCTTTGCGTAATTAGATTTCAAAATGAAAGACTTATTTTAATATTTAGACTTACTCGATACTCTGTAATACCTTATTTGACCAGATTTGTAAAGCAAACTGTTATTAATGCTGCATATGGAGTGAGAGCACAGAGTCTTGTTGCTCTAACATGACTCTCTCTCTCTGAAGCTCAGCAACATTCCCAGTCCACGCTTTGTTTCTGTATCACCGTGGTAACTAGGAGAGTAAGGTGCTTATGAAAACAATTGTCCGAGGACACTTAAAAATAAACTGTTATTCATGCATTCCTACTGATATTGACTGTTACTGTGGGTGAATGCTTGGTTCAGAACATTAAACTACTGTTAAATTCCTGGTCTTATAAAAGGATAGTTAGTTACACATGACCATTGATGCTGTCAAATGGTATAAAGATTTTACATGGCCTCTAAAGTATATCTGAAAATTATACTCAGCAAGCAACATGCTGTCTTTAAGATTATTTTAGACTTCTCCGTACAATATGTGTGCATCAAGTTTGTACATGTGTGTTTTATGCATCAGTAAATGTTTACTAAATGTTTCATGAAGCCCTTTTGATTGTCTTTTAAAACATATTTGTACGTTGTGAGATTGCGTGCCCTCTGGTACAAATGTATCTCTACATGCCACAGTCAAGGACTATTTGGTCAATTTGAAGTCCCAATAAGCTAAAAAAAAAACGCTACAAAAAAGGAATCCAGATTTTATAGTGTGAGACAAACTCAACTATTTAAGTTTAGCTAACTGTTTTTGATTTGATAATATGAAATAAAATCTTAAAGACAGTAAAATTGCATCGCCATGACTGGAAATGTCTTACTAGTATTTTCTGTGTGTTTTTGTATTTGGTATTGGTTTTTCCAAAGACAATCATGCGGTAGAATTAGATGTGAATAACCTGAATGTGTTTTGTTGAGCCTCCCTTACAGTCCTTTCAGCATCATTTCTTACTGTTTGTATCACGTTCTTACCCAAACAAATGTATTCAATATCATTTCTTTTTATTCGTGAAAATTGCCTAAAGTACTTTGAAACCATTTTATGATTTTGTTGATGTTTACTTGTTTGGTTTTTATTGGGCTGAAATAAATATTTTACCTCATTACTTCTATGAACCTGTTTCCCCAACAACACATTAAAGTACATGTGGAAATACTTAGCAGATATCAGGTTTTGTAGACTGTGTTTGGGTTCCTCAACGTCTGAATGTTTTGTCTACATATTAGAGATATGTTTTCAGTGAACATATGCTCAATAATGGTTAGTCTGCATGTTTAGTATGGCTGGAGATGTTCATCTTGATGTATAAATAGCCTACCTGAATATAAGGACTGTTGGGTGTAGATCATGCACTGTTTTATCACAGACACTAGATGTCAGCACGTTTACAGAAATTTGACCTGAAATCCGCCTGGGAGAGTACTGTAGGTCCCACAGTACTCTCTGTGGACATAGTTGCATAAATTGTCCACAGGGGGTCAGTAGAGCACAGGGAAAGCAATGTGCTGTTCCGTAGACATCACAGTATGTACAATATGTTGTAGTTACAATACGTTTGTATGAGTGATGTCAGTAATCTCAAGCAGTGTGGGGTTATTTTAATCCACGGTAATCCAAGGTAATCCAAGATTTGGACACTATTATATGTTTTTCTACATTGTAGAATAACAGCAAAGACATCAACATTCTTAAATAACAGGTGATGGAGAGAGGAAGATCGACTGGAGACGGCAGTCACGGTGCATTCCTCTTTTATTCCTCTTTTGTCATCCTTTAAAGACAGTCACTGTAAAAAAAAAAACTACAACAATTCTCCCAGGCTCTCTGTGTATGTTCATATGGTCCCTATAAGAACTCCTTCAAGTACTTCCTTCTCTGTGTGCCTGTACTGTGTTCCAAGCCAATCGCCGTGTCCATCCAGAAGGTTCTAATGATGTGGGTTAATGGCGACGTGGAATGCTGTAATCACTGACTACATTCTATGAGGACAGAGGTTGTGGTCTAGGGCACATGAGGCCCGAGTCTGAGTCTAGGGTGGAATGTTCTGAAGATGATGTTCCGCTAACGGTACAGTAACATACCCCTGCCCCACCTCGATAGAAAAACTGCCTAGAATATTAAATCAAAGGGCAGAGGGGGAAAATCCTTAAAAAGAAAGAGAAAAAATAATTCATATCTTAAGTGTATACTCTATGTTTTTCATCTTTCTGTTCCCCCATCCCATTTCTCGTGAACATAAATCATTCCTAACATGAAATAAATTACACGTTAAAGATTTAAATGCATTTTTTCTTTTCGTTTCTTTTTTTTAAACGTCCACTCATTCCTAACCTTAGTCACACTAACATACATGGAGACAAGAAGAAGCCGGACATTCCAATTTGGTTATATAATTGAATAGAACCTAATAGAAGCAGTGTTTACATGAGGATATTATTCTACATAGAGACGGTACGGTCCGAGTGCCAGGTCCGAGTGACGTTTAGCATGCTGATGCTCCGTGTCTGGACTCAAGTCATGTGGGTGGTGCTGGGCCCGCCCTCCAGGCCTCCTGGCCCTCACCCTTCACACCCAGCATCTCTGGGTCCCTCTCCCCACTGGGAAGCAGCTCCACTGGGCACGGTTGCCCTACTCAAGGCCCAGGCCTTGTCAGGAGGACTGCATGAGGCCTGTCAGACGCTTCCCTGCCAGGGACTTACCCTGGAGAGTGACAGTAGGAAAGAGACGATTGTCAACAGGCCAAATTGTGTTTTGAACACAGATTAAGACAGGTAAGAACACTACATACAGAAGAGACAAAAACTAAGGGCAACAAAATACTTCAAAGATACAATTAAATCAGTTAAATACTGCTACTATCAAATTACATGGATTAGTACCTCTCCATAGAAATCCTTATATCATTTCTTTTTACAAACTGGAATTTTACACCCTCAGCTCAGTAACATGAATATCAGGAAAAATTTGATTAGAGAGAGAGGGATGATTTATTTCATTTCGATTCAACCTTTATTTAACCAGGAAAGGCTCAGTGAGTTTTTGAAATATATTTGTCCTTGCCATGGAAGGCAGCACCAGGTCATTACACTCTCACAGACAACATGTGAAGGTAGAAGTCATCTACAGACCACTGAGCGTGTGAACTTCTCCAAGGACGTACGTCGGCCCTGTTCGGTCTCAGGCTGGAGCCCAAAGCATCATGGGACAGGAGTTGAGGGGAAGACAGGCGAGGGAAGTCAGGACATTTCAGAAGAAAACCATTAGGAAAAGATGGTCTTCACTAAAAGCAGTGTATACACACACACACACACATAAGCACACACATACACATGCAAGCACTCACACACATACACGTGCCACACACACACCTTCTTTTTAGCGAGCAAGAGGTCCTGGTAGGCATTGGAGCGCAGGAACCGCGTGTAACTGTCACTTTTCATCAGCTTATAGATGTGGGCCTGAAAGAGAAGAGAAAGTGTGTGTGTGAATGTGTGTGTGTGTGAGTGAGTGGGACAATGTACAACAACGACGCAGACAAAAATGTTTTTTCCCTAGATGTTAAGATAAGGAGCTCAGCTATGCTTAGCAACAGTACATCAGTTGCACTAATGGACTGTGAAGCAAGCTGACAATCCCTCCCTCCCTCCCTCCCTCCCTCCCTCCCTCCCTCCCTCCCTCCCTCCCTCCCTCCCTCCCTCCCTCCCTCCCTCCCTCCCTCCCTCCCTCCCTCCCTCCCTCCCTCCCTCCCTCCCTCCCTCCCTCCCTCCCTCCCTCCCTCCCTCCCTCCCTCCCTCCCTACCTGGGCGTCCTCGTAGCTGTAGCGGCCCGGCTCTCTCAGGTTCTGGCTGGTGCGTTCGTAGCTGTGGGAATCCAGGTTGATGGAGCTGGGCGCTCCCTCCGCCAGGAACTCCACCCAGATCTCCTGCGCTCGCTCAGACACGTCCTGCAGGGGGCGACGTTTCAGATCCTGCACTGCCATCCAGAACCTGAGGCAGGAAGAGGAGGAGAGGTAAGCATCCTTACTTGTGAGCTCGGTGTGAAGCACACAGCACATTCACTGTGTGGGCGGATGTACAGG
>NW_027120538.1:0-20824 GCF_038355195.1 Osmerus mordax | reverse complement strand
GAGAAATCCATTAGTGAGCTGTATGGAAAGCAGCATGTTTCTAAAGATGAGGTGCTCTCATCCACACACACACAAATTGCACTAAATTTGATTTAACTCCTGCAACTGCAACAAGAACCCGTCAGGAGTACGTTAACAGAATTCACCGAGAAAACTGAAAATTAACTTGATGCCCTCCATGGCATCAGAGACTTGAATATACAGAGGTGATATGTAGGGCGAGCACTTTAAGGCTCATTTAAATTGATATAACCGATTTTCACACACCTCGAAATGTGCAGAGGGCACATTTCGCTTTCCTCAGCAGCCTAGAACAGAACACCAGGTCGAGGTTCACGAATGACAGCGAGCGAAAAGGAAAGAGGGAGGGAGGTGAAGGTATTAGGGAGGAGAGACAACTCCCTGCCTTGGCTGGCAGGGTGCTGGACACACACAGACACTGTGAGAGGACAGGATGCGGACACACAGGCCTGGCCACCATCTCTCAGCACTGCTCAGAACGTTAAACCACCTGTACGTTCTATAGAACACTGATCGAAACACATACAGGAGAGGCCTTTCAGCTGAAACCAGCCAGGAGAAACAAACAGAGGCAGGTAGGCTGCATGAGGAAGAACTCAAAAGCTAATCCCAATAATGGTGCTGATGATGGGTATATAAATACCCTGATGGACTCCGCTGTAAGGGCCCTCATTAAAGGTGCTTTTGTACATACAGGTGGGGTGTAATTACTGTTATTATTGGTATGGTAAATGGTGATGGACTCGATGCATGGGCTGTGATGTCGTGGAGTCCACAGGCTGACCAGCTTCCCTGTCCAGAAGAGCTTCGCGCATAACAACGTAACACGGTCAGTGTTAAAAGCAATCTTGTCAAATTACTGAAACCTTTTGCTTTTCTCGCTCTGACTACTCTCTCTCTGCCCCTCTCTCTCTCTCTCTCTCTCTCTCTCTGCTCCTCTCGCTCTCTCTTCTCTCTCTGCTCTCCCTGCTCCTCTCGCTCTCTCTGCTCCTCTCTCTTTCTCTCTCTCTCTCTCTCTGCTCTTCTCTCTCTGCTCCTCGCTCTCTCTCTGCTCCTCGCTCTCTCTGCTCCTCGCTCTCTCTCTGCTCTTCTCTCTCTGCTCCTCTCGCTCTCCCTGCTCCTCTCGCTCTCTCTGCTCCTCCTCTCTCTCTTTCTCTCTCTCTCTCTCTGCTCCTCCTCTCTCTCTGCTCCTCGCTCTCTCTCTCTCTCTCTCTCTCTCTCCTCTGCTCCTCTCTCTCTCTCTCTCTGAATTGGAAAGATGGACACACTGAGACAGGCAGGCAGGCAGAGATTAATAGATATACTTAAAAAGACAGACATACCAGGAATACATTTCCTTTTGAATAATGTACATTGAAAAACAACCTACTTAAGCCAGCCATTCCTCACAGCATGTGTTCAGACCTATGACCTGAAACAGCATGGTGTTGATCCAGCCTCCCAGACCAGCCCCGCTCTCACTCTGACAACTGGGAAGGATTTCCACGCTCCCACAGAACGCTTATTAAACCTACCCAGAAATCAATGGGGGACTCCATCACTGAAGCAAGCAATTCTGCTTGATTTAGACACACACACACACACACACACACAAACAAACCTACACACACACCATTGACATTGTTTCGCTAATAAAATACTATAAACACAGTGAGCAGAGACTAATGAGTCGTAACCTGCCGATAATTTAACCAGCAGCAGATGAAGCAGTTTCCCACAGGGAGGGACGGGTGTCAGTCTCCTTCACAGAGACGGGTCACATGACACATGGTTGAAGCAGCTCAGTCTCCTTCACGGGTCACATGACACATGGTGAAAGCAGCTCAGTCTCCTGCACAGAGACGGGTCACATGACACATGGTGAAGCAGCTCAGTCTCCTGCACAGAGACGGGTCACACTGACAACATGGTGAAGCAGCTCAGTCTCCTGCACAGAGACGGGTCACATGACACATGGTGAAGCAGCTCAGTCTCCTGCACAGAGACGGGTCACATGACACATGTGTGAAGCAGCTCAGTCTCCTGCACAGAGACGGGTCACATGACACATGGTGAAGCAGCTCAGTCTCCTGCACAGAGACGGGTCACATGACACATGGGAAGCAGCTCAGTCTCCTGCACAGAGACGGGTCACATGACACATGGTGAAGCAGCTCAGTCTCCTGCACAGAGACGGGTCACATGACACATGGTGAAGCAGCTCAGTCTCCTGCACAGAGACGGGTCACATGACACATGGTGAAGCAGCTCAGTCTCCTTCACAGAGACGGGTCACATGACACATGGCGAAGCAGCTCTGGAGAACGGGTCTGTAGACCCGTTCTCCAGAGCTGACCCCTCACTTAAACTATCTGGAGCAGAATGTGTGTGTGTGTTTGTGAGTGCGTATGTGTGTTCACTGTGTAGCCGAGTTATTGAACCAGCATCCTTCCTCAATCCAGTGTAAGTGGAGACCTGTTTTGAAGTAGTGGCCTAGGTGTGTTCCTGGAAGCTTCTCATGACCGACCAACCTCCTGGACGAGATATAAGCACAGTTTAAGCACACGACCTAAAAACCAAAACGTATGTCATCTTTCCAACTGACGGAAATCGTTGTTTTGACCGTTCTGACGTTGTTCTCATCAAACCACTCACCTAACCGGGGTGTCATGCTTGGCTGTAGCCAAGAGGGGATTTGAACATTTCTACGAGAGTCACTGCCCACTAGCCTATTTTACTGTTTGCACCAGTAACTGCTACTGACTTGGTAAGGCTGTCATCATGCGACTACAGCCGACCTGTGTCCACAGGGACCGGAGACCTAACTATGCTTGGATTCAGTCAAGGCACAAAGCTCTTAACGTTGGTCGTGAATAAAACCACTGTTACATTAATGTCTAATTAAGACCTTTTACATTTGATAAACACATTTCATTACTTGTTGCCTTTCTAGAAACGAGTGCTCAGACAAGGTTCTGAACACCAGCGAGACAGCCGATCATGATTAGAAATGCAGGCTTCGCTTGTCACCAACTCCGTTCTCCTCGTGCTAGCACAGACGACCTACTACTAAGTAACTCAAACAGAATAATGTGCCACTTCAAACTATACGTCAGGATAATTGCCCAAACCAAACAATATAGCATTTTCATCACCTCTCCAATTATTTCCTTTTCACTCGTCCTGTTCCAAGAGAGACAAGAAAATAAAATTCCCTCGGTTGTAAATATTCCATTTTGGTCTGGCATTGGCACACCGCAAATAAACCACACTATTAATTAGAGAATAACCCAGGGCTGTAGCAGAAGCTCCATGTGGACCATGCCCCTCCCCTCCCACCCCCACACCCTCCCCTCCCACCCCCACCCCCTCCTCACTCACACCCACCCACCCCCACCCCCTCCCCTCACACCCCACCCACCCCCACCTCTCCCCACCCCTCACACCCACCCACCCCCACCCTCTCCCCACCCCTCACACCCACCCACCCACCCCACCTCTCCCCACCCCTCACACCCACCCTCACCTCTCCCCACCTCTCCCCACCTCTCCCCTCACACCCACCCAATCCCCACCTCACCCTCCCCTCCCCTCCCACCCCTCTCCCCTCCCCTCCCCACCTCTCCCTCCCCACCCACCTCTCCCCTCCCCACCTCATC
Organism: Osmerus mordax; assembly: GCF_038355195.1. Classification (NCBI taxonomy): domain Eukaryota; kingdom Metazoa; phylum Chordata; class Actinopteri; order Osmeriformes; family Osmeridae; genus Osmerus; species Osmerus mordax. The sequence goes on along the minus strand of NW_027120538.1, from coordinate 17,165 downwards.
CCCTCCCCTCAGACCTGGAGCTAGACCTAACAGTTCCAGTACCCAACTCCCCCACACACAAATGTCCAACTTGTCTTCTCCGTGTCAGTCCAGAGATGAGGTGACGGGTTGCCATGGTGAGGAACGTGCAGCTGAGCTGACAGCTGTGAGAATGAGAGAAGTACAGGTGCATGCTGGGATTGTGGTTAAATACAGGAACATGTTCCCCCATCGTCTGCATGGAGCCAAGACTAGGGGGAGATATGACAAGTTAATTTCCCTTGTGTGTGTGTTTCTATCTCTCTCCCTCCCTCTCTCACCCTCTCTCTCTTTCTGACACACTTTCACTGCCACTATCACTCTCTCTCTGTGGTTCTCTCTCCCTTTTCTGTCTCATTTAATATAAAAACAGAAACAAGAACAGGCTAGGTCTCTGTATAATGGAGTCTCCAGCTTAAATTGTCACTGCCTCCCGCTATAGGCCTGGGGTTTATGAGATGTGTGTGTGTAAAAGAGTAGTGGCAATACAAATGGTGTGTGTGTGTGTGGTGTGAGAATGTAAATCGCCGCCACTCACTTCTAGCTCTGTGATTTCTGTGATTATCGTGAGGAGGAAGTCCTTCAGTGAGTCAGTGACCTGGCTGGCTGGTTGAGTCTTATTCCTCCACACGCATTTCTGACTGCCCTCCCCTGCTGGGCCGCTGATGTAGTTATGACTTCAAGTCACACAATACCCAAACCTGAATAGCGAACCTGAATGAAAACTGTCATCAAATGGGTGGGTAACATGATATTTGGGTCCCCGAGGGCTGGGTTTGATTGGGGGGGGGGGGGGGGGGGGGGGGGGGGGGGTGAGGTGAGGATGGAGGGGAAGGGAGGGGGTGAGGTGAGGTGGGAGGGGAAGGGAGGGGGTGAGGTGAGGTGGGAGGGGGTACAGTCCCAGTGTTGTCCTCTCTCACGGTGCTTGGTGTTCTGCAGCAGAGGGCACACTGTTCTACTAAATCTAATCTACCCAGAGTCTTGACGACAGTAGGAGAACTGTGTTAGGTACTAATCGTGTCTTCAGTACAATAGCACTGCTAGTATGGATGGATTTTCTCATCTCCTTGCCCACTGTGGTTGTGTAGGTCCTATTTACCAGACACCATGGAACTTGAGTCATCAGCTAAGACAAAAGATTGGATGACAGTTGGACACTTAGACTTTTACTGCAGTCTATATTTCACCAGTGCATTGGAACGCTGCACAAAGGCTACTCTTGTTTAGGGGCCTTTTCAGCCTAAACGCCTCGGCAAAGAATGGAATGTTTCACAATGGAGAGGAGAGGAGGTTTTGAGGAGAGGAGAGAGGAGAGAAGGATGGAAAAGAGGGGATGGAAGGTGGGAGCAGAGTATGGGAGTGGAGGGGAAAAGAGAGGAGGGGGGGGAGCAGAGAGAGGGGAGGGGAGCCCATTGTACCTCCAGGACATAAATGCTGCATGACTTATGGACAGCCTGGGTTAAAGAAAGATTGAGAAGGAAACTAAGATGGATTCTGAGTCTGGTTCTGTTGGCAGGCTGTTAGGACAGGGCCTGTGCCATGACAACCAGGATTTACTGCTGCTAAACCACAGTAAAGCCTCTATAAACCAGCACAGCCTATTGTGTCCCTCTATGCCTCAGTCTGCCTGAAGACAGAGACCAGAGAGAGACCAGAGAGAGACCAGAGAGACCAGAGAGACCAGAGAGAGACCAGAGAGACCAGAGAGACCAGAGAGACCAGAGAGAGACCAGAGAGAGACCAGAGATGCAGAGAGACCAGACAGAGACCAGAGAGAGACCAGAGAGACCAGAGAGAGATCAGAGACCAGAGAGACCAGAGAGAGACCAGAGAGACCAGAGATGCAGAGGAAAAGTGCTTGAGGGAGGGAGAGAGATGAAAGAGAGAGAGGAGGGGCAGAGGAGAAAATGGGTTTGAGGTGGGTTTGTGTATGCAAACACAGTCACACACCTGAATCTGTCTAGGTAGACCCAATACCTAGTCCCTGGCTTTTGCAGAGTAAAAAAAGTGTAATTGGAGCAAATACTTACACACCCTTACACACATCAACTGTACGTACACAAACACACACGTCTGTGTGCATTAGTGAAGCTGTCTCTCTCCTCTCTAATCAGCCCAGTGGGCCTGGTGCTCCTATGTTCTAATGTCAGAACGCCAGCACAGATTCAGACTGACACATGGAGAACACTCGGTCTGCTGGGGGGCAGAGGGGAGGAGGGAGGAGAGGTGAGGTGAGGGGGAGAGGGGAGGGAGGGAGGAGAGAGAGAGAGGTGAGGTGAGGGGGAGAGTGGAGGGAAGGGAGGAGAGAGAGAGAGAGATGAGGGGGAGAGGAGAGAGGTGAAGGGGAGAGGGGGTGGGGGGAGGAGAGTGAGGGGGAGAGGGCAGAGGGGCTGGTCCTCTCTGGTCTCATCCTGTGTCTGGGTCAATACGTCAACCACACAGATGAGTCAGAGACAGGGGCTCTACACCACCAGGAGTGAACTTAAGGTGTGTGTGTGTGTGTGTGTGTGGGGATGTGTTAAGAGTGTGTGTATTTAATGTGCATAATGTGTTTGTCACTTTTGTTGACAATATAATGATTCTAGGCAGGAAAACTGCAGTGTAGTTTATCATACAAGGGTTGACTGCTGCTGTCCTCCTACAGACGGTGTGTGTGTGAGTGTGTGTGTGTGTGTGTGTGTGCGTGTGTGTGGAACCTAATATGTGATGTGTGTATGAGACCTGATGGGTGTCCTAATGTGTGCAGAGTGTGTCCCCTAGTGTGTGTGTGTGTGTGTCCTATGTGTGTCCTAATGTGTGTGTGTGTGTCCTATGTGTGTCCTAATGTGTGTGTGTGTGTGTCCTATGTGTGTCCTAATGTGTGTGTGTGTGTCCTATGTGTGTCCTGATGTGTGTGTGTGTCCTCATGGGTGTAGTGTGTGTGTCCTAATGTGTGTAGTGGGTGTGTCCTAATGTGTGTGTATCCTGATGTGTGTAGTGTGTGTGTCCTAATGTGTGTGTGTGGGTATCCTGATGTGTGTAGTGTGTGTGTCCTAATGTGTGTGTGTGGGTATCCTAATGTGTGTAGTGGGTGTGTCCTAATGTGTGTGTGTGTGTATCCTGATGTGTGTAGTGTGTGTGTCCTAATGTGTGTGTGTGGGTATCCTAATGTGTGTAGTGGGTGTGTCCTAATGTGTGTGTGTGTGTATCCTGATGTGTGTAGTGTGTGTCCTTATGGAGGTGCAGCCTGCCCATGATAGATGTTGGCTTGTGGGGCACAGGAAACCACGTCTAGACAGAAAAAGATAGAGAAAGAGGGATCGAAAAATGGATGGATAGAGACAGAGGAGATAGTTCTTAGGGAATGTGGTGGCATTGCAAAGTGTCCCCTAACTTCTCTAAATAACTTTTCACTGTTGAGAAAACACACACACACAAACAAAGGACATTACCACAAATACATTTATCTCTCTAGCTCTCTTTATCGCTCTCACATCGCTCCCTCCTTTTCACACAATACACACACACACACACACACACAAACATCTGGGTTGATAAATAACCATGATAGCAGCCAGTGTGGAGACAGACAGAGGTTAGGCTGAGAGAGAGAATTCTTGAGGGACAAGCAGAGACAGGGCATGTGTGTGTGTGTGTGTGTAGATTCAGTCATCTCTAATTTGATGTCAGCTGGGCCCAGAATGAAGGGTAAGTAGGCCACCTGATCTCTCATAGAGAGAGAGAGAGAGAGAGAGAGAGTGAGGGGGGAGAGGGAGGGAGAGAGAGGATGAGAGGAGGAGTGGAGGGGAGGAGAGCACAAGAGAAGAGGATGACGGGCTGAGGGAGGGAGGATGAGAGGAGGAGTGGAGGGGAGGACAGGAGAAGAGGATGAGGGGCTGAGGGAGGGAGGATGAGAGGAGGAGTGGAGGGTAGGACAAGAGAAGAGGATGAGGAATGAGGGAGGGAGGGAAGAAGGAGGGCAAGAGGGAAGAAGAGAACAGGCTGTGTAAGGAACGAGAGAAAACATTTAGAGAGAAGGAGAGTAGAAGTGGAGATGGAAAGAAAGAGAGGGATGACAATGACAGACAGCTGATCTAGGAGGCATTTAACTGAGAAAATCTCTCTCTCTCTCTCTCTCTCCCTCCTCCCTCCCATCTGACCCTCTCTCCTGAAGCTAATGTCTTGGACTAAGTTAAGCTTGGCTTTTGATCATGGAGGTTTTAGCAGACCCAGAGGTAATCCCTGTTGGTCATGCTGATCAAGAAACAGCCAGCTGGACACAGTCACACACACGCGCACACACAAACTCCTCTCTGTCTGTCTGATCTAACACACTCTTCTCTCACACTGTTTGATCTCCCTTTTTTGGATTTAAGAGAGGGGGGGGGGGGTGAAAGAGGACTAAGGAGAGGGAGGGAAAGAGGACCAGAGAGAGAAAGCTGTTGTGTTTGAAGCTCCCCTCATCCCTGAATAACAACATCACCTTGCTCCTCTCTGTCCTCCTCGCCTCCTGCAACTTTCCCTTGTAATCCCCCCCCCCAGCACATCACATTCCTCCTCCTATCTGTCTGGTTCTCCCTCCTCTCCTCTCCCCCCCCCCCCTCTCCCTCTCCCTCTCCCTCCCTCCCTCCCTCCCTCCCTCCTCAGAGAACGCCCTCAGTCAGGGGAGCCCACGACATGGATGTTGAACTCCTACCTTTACTGAGGAGCACCTGAGCTGCAAATGCAGCATAGGACGCAGGCCAACTCTGCCAGGAGAGTGTGTGTGTGTGTGTGTGTGTGTGTGGGGGGGGGGGGTTCAGGCTGGGAGTGGGGATGGGGGGTGAGAAGAGGCTGACCATATGTGTCCTGCAGGATGGAGGGAGTAGAGAGAGATAGCCCAGACTGGCTTAGAACTGACCTCTTTTCAGAACGGGTGTGATTGTGATGATGCTGAAGTATTGACAGTGATCTGCTCTGCTCTCTGCGACACGTCCAGATTACTGTCTCACTGGGAGACAGCCACAGACCACTGACTGCGAGGGTTATGGAAAATGCCTCATTTGGGCTTAAAAGTTGTGCCTCCAAACCCAGTTATATTTAGCTCTCTGAGAGAGAGGGGAGATGGCGGGGGACGAGAGACACTAAGATGCTCTGACATGCTAACAAAAACCCACTTCTGAAAAAAAAAAAAAAAAGATGTGTTTTAATTATCTTAACTTGTCAGGCTTCTTGGAGAAATGATCCATGATTAGAATCCCTTGCAATTTCATACTTTGTTCAACTACGACTGTCACATAATAACGCTGTTTAGGCAATTACTTCTCCTTTCAGCTGAGAATTACTTCTGCATTTCATTAAAATGAGCAGGAATATAATTGCCATGTTCTTCTCCCTGGGTTCTCCTTTTCTGTATATTTTTCTCTCTCTCTCTCTCTCCTTCCATCTCTCCCTTTCTTCTATCTGTATCACACACAGCCACGCGCACGCACACACACACACACACAAATGAGAAAATGATTTGAAAATTGCAAATAACTGAGAAGAGTAAGCCGTTGGGTCTCTGAGGAGATGCGTCCTGGATCTGAGGATTTGGCTCAGAGAAACAATACTGTTATTATGGCTTCTCCTCCTCCTCCTCCTCCTCCTCCTCCTCCTCCTCTCCTCTCCTCCATTCCTCTCCAATCCCCCGTTCACAGCTCTGATTTAGGATTTTGACATAGGCGGAACCTTCCCTCCAGTGTGCACACTATCAGCTCACCATGTTGCAGCCTGTACACTGCCAGACAAAGGTTTGACTGAGAAACATTTTAGGTTCCTATTGTTTCCCCCCAGCAGAGGAAGCCGTCTTCTGAAAACCTCGTTTATAAGCTGCGTTCGCTTGCAGGTACAGCTATTTCGTCACACAGACGTTTTGGAACTACTAAATCAACAAAAGGTTCTACCAGGAAGTGGGAGAGGTTCTTAGAGGGGGTTTTCCCCCCAGAGACTTCCTGGTTCATCTTTAGCTAGACTAACGCAGTCATGCAGCCTTCCATGTACTGCTAGGGGCATCGTTGGGATAACAGGAGAAATTATAAATAACTTAGAGTGAGCAGAGAAAACGAGATGCCTGAGTGTCCTCTTTGTCCACTTTGTGGAGGGAAAACATCCGGGTTACCAGAACACAAACACTGAGCAAATTAAACAGTGAAACATTGAAACATTGCTCTAAGCTCAGCCGAACGTACTATTAAATATTCATGGACTGCTGTGTGTGTTATTGGTAGCTGTCTTGTAGCAAAGTTGTGAGAATCAGCATCTGTGCTCATTACACAACAACAAAGCATGTTCTCGTTCGTCATGGCCGAAAGCCAATCCCCAGGAGGATGTGAGTTTCAATGAGCGTTTTACAGAACCCTGCAGAACCCCCAGGTGACGCTGAGAACATAAACACACCTCATTAGTTCTCTTCCCGTTCCGCGGCCAGGCCATCAGACCCATGCGAGGAGGGGGTGGCGTCGGAGCGCCTCTGTGGAACAGATGCTACAGGAGATGTCAAGTGTAAATCTACAGATTCATACAGTCCCATCAGAAGGAGCAGTGAATCTTAGTACCTCGTTGCTTATCGTGAGGGGGTGGGGATGAGGAGTGGGGATGAGGGGTGGGGATGAGCATGAGGAGTGGGGATGAGCATGAGGGGTGGGGATGAGGAGTGGGGATGAGCATGAGGAGTGGGGATGAGCATGAGGGGTGGGGATGAGCATGAGGGGTGGGGATGAGGAGTGGGGATGAGCATGAGGGGTGGGGATGAGGGGTGGGGATGAGGGGTGGGGATGAGGGGTGGGGATGAGGAGTGGGGATGAGGGGTGGGGATGAGGGGTGGGGATGAGGGGTGGGGATGAGGAGTGGGGATGAGGGGTGGGGATGAGGGGTGGGGATGAGGAGTGGGGATGAGCATGAGGGGTGGGGATGAGGGGTGGGGATGAGGGGTGGGGATGAGCATGAGGAGTGGGGATGAGCATGAGGGGTGGGGATGAGGGGTGGGGATGAGGAGTGGGGATGAGCATGAGGGATGGGGATGAGGGGTGGGGATGAGGGGTGGGGATGAGCATGAGGAGTGGGGATGAGCATGAGGGGTGGGGATGAGCATGAGGGGTGGGGATGAGGGGTGGGGATGAGCATGAGGAGTGGGGATGAGGGGTGGGGATGAGGGGTGGGGATGAGCATGAGGAGTGGGGATGAGGGGTGGGGATGAGGGGTGGGGATGAGCATGAGGGGTGGGGATGAGGGGTGGGGATGAGGAGTGGGGATGAGGAGTGGGGATGAGCCCTACTGGAAATAGACAAAGACTGACTTCAGAAAAAACTAACAGACAGACAAACTCACTGATTGACAGACACATTTGACAGCTACCCACTCTCATATCAGATAAGTAATTGCCAGGAGTTATACATGTTCCTGGGCTTGAAAATTGCCCGTTTGCCGCATTCGACGATTGTAGGGCGGATTTTCTGTGTACAGGAAGCTTGAGTCTCTGTGAGGTCAAGAGGTCATGTAGCGAGGCCCCTCACTGAGCGAATATAGACATGGAACGCACTCGGGCCAGACTCTTAGGAGACAGTAAGAGAGGAAAACATGTACAAAAAGGAACTTACATATGAGTAACGACTTGTTCACCTGTTGTATGTTCTAGTGTATCAGTGCACTGACCACCAAGACCCGTTAAGGAAGCGATTCTGTGCATTCTATACCTGTATTGACCAGTTACTGTATTTAAGCACGGCGTGAGAGGCAGAGTCTTCACTCATGCTCTCGGTTTGTCTTGAACTGATGGACAGAAAATTGATCCTATCAACGATAATTAAACATTTAATCTGCGAATGTCAGAAATATAATTGAATCACCGCTGATTAGCATCAGAATGTGCCCCAGTTGCCGTGACTCCATGCCGGCCAGACTGGTGGACAGGATGGAGTTGTGGCAGCAGGGCCTTCCACTTCCTATTTCGGGGGCTGAGGTAAATGTGAGACGTCTGGAGAACGTCTTTCAGCACAGCTGGAGACGGTGGCTTGTCAAGACCTGCCAGAGAGCCAACTGTCAGGTGAACTTGACCTGCGACCAGCTTCGCCCCCAGCCTCAGCCACAGCACAACCGGAACTACTTATTACCTGGATAAGAGACATGGTGAAAGATAGAAGATAGCCCTCGCAGTGAACAGAGGAGGAGGGGGGGAGGAAGGAAGGAAGATGAGAGAGGTGGGCAAGAGGAAGGGAGAGGCGAGGAGAGGAAATGAGAGGAAAGGAGTGAAGAGGAAATGAGAGGAAGGGAGAGGAGACTGAGAGGGAGGGGGGGAGGGGGGTGTACTGCCTGTGATGATACTAGCAGGGTAGCATAAGAGGTTAAACGTGTCACAGATTCAATCATCAGAGGGTGACTATGAAGAGGGCTTTAATATGATTGCTGGGTTACACGGCAATCTAATGAGACTAAGGTCAGTATGGAGTGGAGGGGGTGGGCCCTCAAGAAGAAGAAGAGGAGGTTATCCAATCAGAGCTGGGCAGGGGTAGGGGAAAGCGACGTTCTGTTCATTTACTCACCAAATGATTCTAGAACAGAACAGAAGAACACAGAACAGACAGGGTTAACCAAAGATGGACCCCTCCACAGCAGACCAAAGGTCTTCTAGCTCCACAGAACATACATGGTGTGTGTGAGGTTTGGTCAGCTGTCTAGGCAGGCGAAGTGTTCCAGCCTGTGACCTGGTAATAATCACCAGACTGACCTCCCCCTCGTCTTCCTCCTCCCGCTCTCTCTGTTCTAGAAAAACCTTCCAGAAGAATGATCTTCAGACAATCTAAGATGTGCATATTTCCCCTTGTATGTGCTGTGAACCATGTGCTTGAGTGTGTGTGTGCGTGCGTAAACTGTGTGTGTGTGTGTGTGTGTGCGCGCTTGGCATAAACTGTATGAGTGTGTGCGCGCGTGTGTGTATCCATGCAAATGAGTTTCCACATTTCCATGTGTCCAGCCAGCAGCTTTGGGCGGCTATGCTCTGCTGGGCTGTAACTGCACACTGATACACTGTGACAGAGAGCAGACATCACTGTCCCCATCACTGTTGTGCCGTCACCCAGATATAAGTCACACTGCACAGTAACCAGGGATACAGGCATTAGAAAGTCTGTATGGACAAACTCATAACCCTGCTACCTGTTGGGGATCGAACCATAATCCAATGGCATCACAATTCATGATTCTGCCCATTAGACCAACAGGATAGTGTCCAAGAGGGCTACATATTTATTTGTCACAACAGAAAAATCATATACTGAAGGTCTGAAACAAAACCCAATAAATATCATCCTTTTCATCCCATATTGGCCTAGTGGTGACAAGAGAAACTGTTCTGAACGTAATTCTACAGATCTATAAATGGTTCTATCTCCAATGTTTTGGGATAGGATTCTTCCATCATGACGAAGTGTAACAATTTCAAGGGGGCCGCTATGTAGATCCGAAGTATTTCATAGCGTGGGGGGAGGGGGGGGGGGGGAGTGGAGCATGTCAGGAGAGGGTAATAGACCTGGCCTCGGCCATAATGCCAGCTCTGAGGAGTTCCCTGGTGGTCTGGCTGTCTGCCAGTTCCTGACAAGCTCACTAGACTTGAGTGCAGCCAAGCAGCTACACCAAACCACACATCTGATTGGCTCTGCCATATTTTGCCGTCGCAAAGAAGGATTAGTGGAAGGCTTCAGTAGTTGAAGCAAAGACATTATTTCAGTTTCTGACTATGTTCAGCGACAATCAGCTGGCTGCCGTCCGCAGGGTGACAAACTGTATCTGAAACCTTCTACACATTCATGGGGGGGGGGGGGGGGGGGGGGGGTTGGCTAGTGTGGCCCTGAGACAGAAATACATGTCTAATATAGCCAAGTACAGAGAGGTGATGACAGAAGTCCTGTGTGGTCAGAACAGACTGAGCATGTGTCACACACTCCACAGAACACGCTCACATCCAGACGTCCTCAAATTCTTTTACAATATAGCCCATCCTGTACAACACCACCACTCTTGGCTGAATGGCAGCCTTGAGCAAACAGACCTGGGCTCTCCTCTATAGCACTGGGTTGTTATGAGAGAGACTTGTGTGAAGTAACAGATCAGATCCACCTTACATTGAATACTCTCACAGCTGACCATTGTGAAACACACACCTGGGTCAATTACGGAGATAGATTACTTGAAAGGAACATGATTTATGTGGGTTTGATTTGGCTAAACACAATGTGAGTGAAAAGGATATGTGAGTGAAAAGGATAGCGAAATGGATAGCTAACCATGTGCTATGCTTTGCGACGGGACTAGTAGCAAACAATCGTTGGTGACAAGTGCAAGTTTCAATTAAAAACAGCATGCATGTTCATCAAACGCCTGGTTAAAACCATAATATGTAAAGAAATGGTTTCTGTTTTGCGACTAAATCTGAAGTTACCTACCAAGTGTTGCTCTAGCGCCGTGTCCTGATGAGTCTAGAAAAAATAAAACTCAAAAAAACGCGTGGAAGTTTGTAGTCTTTTAAAGGCAAGCTGATGCTTAATCAGAAAGGGGCAATATGTTTTAGGCTACTACATGTTAATAGCTCCTACTATCGTGTGTATATTGTACAATTATATTTTTGGTCATCCATAAGATGTAGGCCTATCCTATGTTTGTGTGGACGATTATAATATATTGAGAATGTTGTTTTGTATGTGTCTCCTGTAAGCTACCTCCCCCTCCTCACCTGGGACGATGGTTTTCCCCCAGGCAGGATGTGGAAGTCACAGGGTATAAAAGCCTCATTATGGGTTTGGTGGTGGTTGAAGTCAGAGCTTGATAAGAGGCAGATGAGAGTAACAGTTTGACTTGGGTCTTTAGTTTTGGTAAACCTTTATGGGTGGGGTGGAAGTCCTTCAAAGTCAACTTCATTTAAAATATATATATATTATTATTTTATTTTTTGCGCCACCAACCCTTGTCATTGGGGTATACTTCGTCGCTCACCATCCAACAAAGAAGTACACTATTCCTTTACAGGGGGTGACTCCAACACCACCACAGTATAAACATGAATTTTTCTCCCTGCTTCTGTAGGCCTTCAGTAGGCTACAGCTGTCCCTCCCACCTGTTGCTGCAGGGTGGCAGAGAAACCAGCCAATCACAGTCCCTGCTACCCCTCCCAGGCACAGATGCATGCATGGGCCCACACACAACCCTGTCATCTGAAGCCTCAGAGCAGAGGAGACACAAAACCAAATTTATTTTTCATCAGTATTGATTCCCAGAGTGTTGGTGGCGTTGGCTAAAAAGCTCTTATGAAATATTGAGGAGATCCGAAAGTACAACATAAGCCCCGCCCCCGTGTGCCATGGAGGAGGAGGAGAAGACGGCTGCTGAAATATGCATGGATACACAACATGGAAAACAATTATTAATTTATTATTTCATAATAATTCATTTGATAATATTGTAATTCAAACACCACCGAATTTGTTGGTTTTGAAATCACCTCTTTAATTTAAATATTAATTTTTTTCGATGCAAAAAAAGAAATCCGATCCAAAAATTAAAAGTTAGGAAATTCTGGTTGCTCAAATTGAACAGTAGAATTCAGATCCCAAAAATAATTAGTTTTTTTCCGCTCCAATTTGTTGGATCTGAATTTCACCACACGAATTTAAGCATCCTGAATTTTGTTGAATTTCTGAATATTTTCAATATTAAGTAGGCTATTCAATGCCTTTCCAAACATGATGTCACTGATTTGCTTTTATAGACACCAGCCACGTCCTCTTATGAACCTGGAGTAGGAGACACACTACACTCCAAGAAGACAACAGATGCTGGTGTAGCCATTGCACCATATAGAATAACACTGTTTCAGGTGCAACATTCCAAGTAGAACCCTTTTCATGTCTGCGACGCTCCATGGAGAACCGTTGTCAAAGTTGCATTGAGCATCCTTTGTAAGGTAATATATTAGAAACCTTTGTAAGGATTGTTATATAAACCATGTAAGGATCCAAATGGCATCACTGAATTCGGCTGTACAGTTTCAACGCATCTTTCACGTGCAATTTGTGTCAGAGCAGTAAGGCAGTGTGGTCTGTCCATGTTGTCATGAAAGGGATATATTTATCTTTAAATTGAACTCTACACAAAGGGTTCTGTGCTTGGTGCAAAGAGTTCTGTACATATTACAAAGGTTTCTGTCAACTGGAGAGCCTTTTCAAGTGTTTTTCCTGGGTGAGTGGCATTTTGTACTCGGTGTGATTTGTTTATCAGGGAACTTTTCGGCCTGAAAAGCTCTTTCGCTATTGTCTGTCGCGAGAGGATTCTGTGAAGGTCTCTGTCGGTAATTGGGAAATCCCACAAGTGATCGCTAAGTGAGGATTTTAATATATTTTTGTGTGTTCCTTGTTACACAAGCCTAGGGTGGGATGTGGTGAAAGACTATCTCTTTGATTTGAGCCTTCTCAGAAATCATACACTTTCACATCAAAGAATACCTCAGATAGCAGTGAATGTTAAGACAACTTCAAAGAGAAGATCCTCAATCGTTATTGCTCTGTTGATCAACCAATCCTAAACTAACCACAGACGTATCAAATATCTCATAGTTGTATCTGATTTAGATTTGTTTGAACCTTATCAATTACCTCATTATATCAAACGTACAACATCCAAATTCCTAACGGCATTATTTTATGAACAGCTGGAGTTTCCACAGTTGCAGCTGCACAATCAAACAACTGCAAACGTCCTTCTTGTTTCTCCTCTAATCTTCAAAGGGAGTCATCGATGCAGCTGTGGACACCTAGTGAAGGATATTTCATTAGGTATGTTAATCCGGCAGCACCTAGAAAGACAACACACTTCCCCTCCTATTCAAAATCTTAAAAAATGCAAAATTCTCTCCTCCCTTTGAAAATAATAATCCCCGATCTGTCGGTATCCTGCTTCGTCACAGCTGTGGAGACAGGGCCTGTTGTGCCCTGTGCTATAATGTGAGGCTAGCAAAGAACTGGGAAGAAGAAATTATTTTTATTTTCTTTATTGAGAATGGCAACTGTCCTTTACCTGCCCTCTTCATCTCCTCTTGGCACTGGCTTCCTCTTGGTATCTGATGGTTAAAGAGCGCCCTCTGCAGGTATGAACGAGAAGCCAGAAATACTAAATCACGAACTCAACAGCTACGTGGAAACATTTCACTTAACCATCCTGTAAATGTCTGTCTGTCTTTCTAACCCCACTCCTGCCTGATTCTAATATTAAGCTGGTTCCTTTCCTGTTTGTTACGCCTAGGGTTGGAGTGAACCTACACTACTAGGTGATGTGATCTCCAAGGGCAGGGTCAGACAGCCCTGACCAGGAGAACAGGATAGTGCTCCTGTCCCCTCATTCCCAGTCAACCAGCCTGCAGGACCGTCAGAAGGTACTGAAACCAATGAAACATATTCCACTGAGCCCCTTTGAAATCCATGTATTGACCAGTGGTGACCATGTTAACCCTAATGAAGACGTCTTAGATAAAACCCAATTGCACTGACAGTACCAAGTCAATGAAGGGAATAGTTGAGACAAGTTCGAGACCAAATCAACGTATTTATTACACATATGTGAGGTGAAGCAGGTGTCTGTTACACTCAAGTTGAGTATCACAGAAGACTGGACAATGAATACAGGAAATCAAGGCAGTTAAATAGTATCACAATATGGTAGGAGATGATTAGCTTAGCCTTCGCAGGCACTGAAAAAGGGCACTGTTAGATAGCTTTTGTTTAGGTCTTTAGATAGAGCTCTTAGAAATGGCCTTGTCACTATGGAGTTAGATTAGTTTCATAATTCACAAACAAACGTAACACAATTCACAAATGTATTTTGTGATTCACAAATAAATGTAACGCGATTCACAAATGTATTTCGTGATTCACAAATGTAACGCGATTCACAAATAAATGACCCCATTACATTTGTTTGCAACCTGACAAACACGAGTTACAAATCGGAGAACACGAGTTACAAATCGGAGAACACGAGTTACAAATCCCTGCATTTGTGTGTGTGGATTTTTGGAACTTTCCTGACGCGCTTAGATTCACAAATGCATTTTTTCTAAAAGATATTCTCTGCAGCCTATCAGATGTCTCTTCCAATTTTAGCCAATCACAGCTAGCTTGCTAAACGTTAGCGTAGGAAACACTTAAAATTACTAAACATGGATCCTGCCATTCTCAAGAATATTCCACCACGTATGATAATCGGTTTAATAAGATTAAGAAGCAATATTTCACCTACATGCTACCAGATGACATTGCTCGTATTCTGAAGGAGACATTTTGTCCATTATTATGGCAGGTTGTTGAAGTCCACATAGACACGTTAATGTGATTGGCTAAATTTGAAGAGACGATCTGATAGGGTGCAGAGATTATCTTTTTGAAAAAAATGCATTTGTGAATCTAAACGCGTCAGGAAAGTTCAAAAAATCCACACACACACAAATGCAGGGATTTGTAACTCGTGTTCTCCGATTTGTAACTAGTGTTCGTCAGGTTGCAAACAAATATAATGGGGTCATTTATTTGTGAATCGCGTTACATTTGTGAATCACGAAATACATTTGTGAATCGTGTTACGTTTGTTCGTTTGAATTATGAAACTAATCTAACTCCATAAATCGCTCCTTCTATTTTCCTCATTCAAAGTTGCATGGCATTATACACTTTGGAAATATTGTGACCTCTGACTTACATTAGTGACACAGTCCTTTCCTAGTCGCACCTTACAAAGAACTAATTTATGGCTATGCAGGCATAAGAAAACAGCATAATGACAGTTTATCAATGATACAAGAAACATAATTAATAGATATATATATTTATCTCCTAGACATAACCAAGGGTTATGTTCTCATGAGCTTAATATAGAAAGGTATAGATCAAACATTGTTTATTATATTCAGAACATTTCAAACAGTTTAAAAGTAATAAAGTAATCATTATCTTTAATTGTTGTTAACTGATCAGTGGTTTAAGGACAGACCTCTTCACTACCTGTTCCATGTTCCATGCATCCACCCATCCCTCCATTAATTAATTAATTCATCCATTCGTCCAAATCTTTTGGGCCTCCTCGGAAGCTGGGACCTTCTGAATCACAAGCCTACATAACTGGTATCTCTCTGGTGCCAAGTAGGTTATGACCATCAAAAACACATTGGCTTCTAGTTGGTTACCTGATAATTAAATATTGTTTGTTAGCAACTGTGTAGCCTGATTTTTTGGCTATGGATACACTACTTTATTCTCTGTCATGGAGCTGTATATTCAATATGCTGCTGCGTGGTGTTATTTTGGAGAAACATTATTGAATCGAGACAAGTAAAGCAATTGGTTAACTGGTGGTGTCATCTCTAAATATACCACTAGGTGGCAACTAAACACATTAACAAATCACAGCGTGACAGCCCAAGTCAGGCCAGTGCAGGCATTGTTGCAGGTCACACATTCCACGTCGGTACCTCCGTGCTGCTATTGTCAGCATGGTTAATTATGAACCAGCTCCAGCTATATGGGTCTTGCTATTCTGGATACCATGACGCATGTGACCTTGGAATGGCGGTTCATGTTACAGCAACGAGCCATTAGTATGAGTATCGCTTGTTCAAATCCCTGTATTTTCGGTGTAGGCTACCGTCGTTGTGCTTTTGATCATGGAAGATTCAAGGGGCACACCATTTTTTGCAGTCTCCATGTAAATTGTTATCGGCTTGGCTGTGTTGCGTACTATCGACCAGTAGAGGTCATGATACTCTTCAAAAACACTTTGGTGAAGGGCTGTACCCGGCATTATAGTGGGCCCATGGACAGCAGGTGTAGCTACACTGTTGTGGCTATTCACACATACTCCGGTGCGTGATGACCGGACTTCTTCATAAGCAATTATTAACTCGTTTGCTGCTTTATATTATTTAGCAAAGACAGCAATTTTCCAAATTTGCAAATGCAACTCATAGGCTACGCCTGTCTATTATAACATTTCAAGCTAAATTAAAAATTAACTTAATTTAACTTAATAAACACATAATAAAGCTGCTGCTATCAGCAAAGCCACGCGTTTGTAAGCTTTTGTTGGTAGAACTGGGAGATCAAACTATAGCCTAGCCAATCCTTAATTTAAAACCAAAGCCTTTATGTTGTTTGTAAGGTATAGTTTGATAGATTATCTTCCCGTTTTGCAATTTCCACCGAGTCATTAATTTGTCTGTGTGATTGGATAAATCTAGTCCCTTTGATCGCTGCGTGCGTGCATCCTTCAACCCCCATCTCCCCCTCTCGCTCTACTATTCCCCCCCCCCCTCTCTCTCTTTCTCCCTCCCTCTCTTCCTCGCTCTCTCGTTGGTTTATTGTTACACACTGACATCAGGATTATTTCTAACAGTGGCACTCTGTCTCTCCGACAATGTGGACATCAACTGGGAATTTATAATTTTCAGCGACTAGGCTACTTACTGGTTCGATCCACTCCATAATACGGTAAGAATTTACTCTTTAGACTTCGCATACAAATCTTATAATGAAATTATTTGTTCAGAACAGTATAGGCTACAGTTCTATAATCCATGGGCACCTATAGGCTAAGCGATACTCTTCCCGCAGACTCCGCGCTTTAACCGTCATGCTGCAAGATGCGGCTCCTTCCAATATTTGATCAAAGGCGAAACTGTTATCGACACGTGACGCAGTTGTCGCTGTCCAGAATTGTGCTTATACACGAACTTCTACAACTAACGGAAAACGAACCGTTTATACCGGCTGCGTGGTATGTCCAAAGCTGATGTGTTAGCCTACTACTCAGATATTACGTCCCATTTACCCTACATTAAATACACAATAGCCTGTGCAGCTAGTATAGTTTTTCTTATTTGATGTATTCTTTAGGTTAACACCTGCGAATAACACCCTTCGGTTGGTACTCAGAAAAACAACTCCAAATCAAAACCGGAGTAAACCGGGACTATATTCTACTCATACCTCTCTCGCTTTGCTTCTCCGAGTCTTAAGAGGGATTGAGTTGCCATAGTACGTTCCCGGTTTACAGTTCAGGTTAGTTTATTGGGTTTGAATAGCAGCAGGCCCGGTAAAGGCTACCGTGTGCCTGAACAG
>NW_027120537.1:0-20915 GCF_038355195.1 Osmerus mordax | reverse complement strand
CATAAGGGAGCATTTTGTATTTAGCTGTCTTATAGAAACATATCGCAAAAATAATGGGGGGGTATTGCCCGTCAATGCCCCCCCTTGGAGCCGACCCTGCACCCTCCTCCTCCCCCATTTACATTTTTACATTTAGTCATTTAGCAGACGCTCTTATCCAGAGCGACTTACAGTAAGTACAGGGACATTCTCCCTGAGGCAAGTAGGGTGAAGTGCCCTTGCCCAAGGACACAACGTCAGTTGGCATGACCGGGAATCAAACTGGCAACCTTCGGATTACTAGCCCGATTCCCTCACCGCTCCCCCATCCTCCTCCTCCCCCAACCCTCCCCCACCCTCCTCCACCCCACCCTCATCATGACACCAGTAGAGCAGTGTCTCAGACGGGTCGTAACTCTGATGCAGGAAGTTGGGACGGGGGCAGAGCTCTCGCGGCTTGCTGTCGCCATCTAGTGGTGCCGTGAGCATCGCTCCTCTGTTAAACACAGAGTGAGCTTTCGTCACGACTGCTGGAACGAGCAGGCCTCCAACAGGAGGGTTTACAATGATCAGGATGGGAAAAGATTGGAATATTTTAAAAAATATCCAGGTCTTGAAACCGATCAGAGCGTGTAAAAAACGGATTTCAACTGATTCATTCCTTTTTGTATTGCGCTAGATATACACCAACTCCAACTAAAATTGTCAAAGGGATGTGTGGTACTTGTATATACCAACTATAAATGAGTCAGCCCTGGCATTTTTGTAGTGTTTAGTTTATACACTCCTTCAGCTTTTCTTGACCCTGATTACCCACTCATCCACCCCCTGATACCAGTAAATACTGACTGACACACATCCTTGTGATGTTTTGGTAAAGTTTCTTAGTTATTTAATCGATTAGACCCAGCTGGGCACGGGAGAGAGAGAGACACAGCCAGAGACAGAGAGAGACAGAGAGGACAGAGACAGAGAGAGAGAGAGGAGAGAGAGAGAGGGGAAGGAAGAGAGAGAGACAGAGAGAGAGAGGGGAGGAAGGAGAGGAAGAGAGAGGAGAGAGAGAGAGAGAGAGAGAGAGGAGAGAGAGAGAGAGAGAGAGAGAGAGAGAGAGAGGGGGAGGGAGAGGAGGTGAAAAGGAAGTAGGGAGGAGACCGGAGGTCGGTGCCATTCTGGGGCCCTTCATACACCAGAGCCCTCTAGAGCCCCATTCTCCCCCACCTCCCCCCTCCACCTCCCCCCCTCCACCTCCCCCTTCCACCCCCCTGCCTCCCCCCTTTCCTCACCTCCTCTCTCTGTTCCTCTGTGTATTTGTCTTTCTCCGTTTCCTTCTCTCGTTTCGCAACATTTTTCATCCTCCTCCCTTTGCCCTCTCCCTCCATCCTTGCTCCCGAGTGGGTTCTCCAATCTCCCCCTGGCACCCCTTCTGGTCTCTCCACCACCAGGGTCAAACTACCAAACCTATACAAACACAACAGCTCCACTGTAAGTCGAATATTAGACTCAATATGGTGAACTGAATATGAACTTGTGAATAAAAAGCGTGTTGCTTTGATCTGACGACCGTGAACACTGAAGAGAACTTTGTCTGTGATCAGCAAGAATAATCACAGGCTCATGCTACCCAAGCCCACAACACACACACACACACACACAGATTCACACACACACATTCACACACAGATTCACACACACACACATTCACACACAGATTCACACACACACACACACACACACAGATTCACACAGACACACACACAGTTCCTCTTGACAACTAGAGTACTCCCTCTCTCTCAGTCTGTTCCTCCTGTCTCTTTCTTCCTTTCTAATCAGGCGTCGCTGCAATCATAGGATTGCCGTGACAACGCTTTCAACTCCGCCCCCTACAAAACAAGCACCCCTCCACCACCCTACCCACCCCCTCCTCTACCCCACCCCACCCTCCCTCTACCCACCCCCCCCTGCACCGCCGTCCTTATAAACAAAAACAAAAAACGCAGAATTCCGACAGCTTGCTAGATTGATGGGGACAGTCTTGTCAAAGGATGAAGATGAGATTAGAACTGGAACACACAACACAGACGCAAATACACACACACACATCACACACACACACGCACACACACACACACACACGCACACAGGGCAGCAGGTGTTTCTGGTTAAACCTTAATTACATGATCTCTGATTTTTATAATTGATATGGTAATGACTATGTAATTAATGCAAAAGCAGAAATACCAGCAGCTCTGTTAATGAACTGATTTATTTGATTAGAAATCCTCCTGCATATTTATGCATGTTGATGTTTGGATGATGGGCATGTTGATATTCGGGTTACTTGTGACTGTTGTCACAATGTTGCTACCCGCTGAGATGCAGTCACAATGGGTTGTGTTGAGGTGTGACAGTCATAAACACACACACACACACACACACACACACACACACACACACACACACTGCAGCTTTCCACCAACCACGATTAGGAAAAACAAAATATAATTTTGCAAGAACTTCTGTTTTTGGACAAAGCAATTCACTTAAACCAACAAACTACTTCGATGTCAAATCAGATCAACAGGAAATGGAAGTGACTGTCGTTTTCTTTCCACCAATAGATGGCACTCTAGAGCTTTTTAAACACACACTTTTAAAACTTCATCATTTAAACGTCATAATTTGATCTCCAACGAGGTGCAATATATAGATCAGCTTCTATTCCCTAATTATCAGTAACCAGACATACAGTATCCACATGGAAACATAATGGTCCATAATACCTGGTAGCTAAATGTTCTCACCGAGAACAGACACAGAACAGACATACAGACATATTCTTTCCCAGCTCGCTTCCTCACTAACTCTGCTTGGTGAAACCCTCGGCCATCTTTCTTGGTGGGAGAGAAGCAGGCGGTTATTCTGGGAGCTTGTGGTATGGCTAAGTTACCCTGTGGGAATTAGACATCATTGTCCTGCTCACACCAGTTCCTACCACAGCCCTCCAACTGATACATCTCTCCCCTGCCCTCCACTCCTCCTCCCTCCTCTCCACTACTGTCTCCTCTCTTTCTCTCTTCCTCTCTCCCCTCCCCTCCTCCTCTCCTCCCCTCCTCTCCACTACTGTCTCCTCTCTTTCTCCCTTCCTCTCTCCCCTCCCCTCCTCCTCTCCTCCCTCCCTCTCCACTACTGTCTCCTCTCTTTCTCCCTTCTCTCTCCCCTCCCTCCTCCTCTCCTCCCCTCCTCTCCACTACTGTCTCCTCTCTTTCTCCCTTCCTCTCTCCCCTCCCTCCTCCTCTCCTCCCTCCTCTCCACTACTGTCTCCTCTCTTTCTCCCTTCCTCTCTCCCCTCCCCTCCTCCTCTCCTCCCCTCCTCTCCACTACTGTTTCCTCTCTTTCTCCTTCCTCTCTCCCCTCCACTCCTCCTCTCCTCCCCTCCTCTCCACTACTGTCTCCTCTCTTTCTCTCCCCCTCCCCCTCCCCGCTGAACCACATGTGTTCCTGACCAGGAGTGAAAAAGGACCAGACCCACCTCTGTCTATCTGCTCCTCCTCACAGACCCACAACTACAGTCCACTGACTGTGTTCTCTAAAACTCACTGACCCACCAGACAGCATCACCCTATGGGCTGAGGAGAATTCAGGGAAGGTAAATGTCTCTTCACCTTACGTAATAACACAAGCACGTCAAGTAGCTACTTGATACTGAAGAAGCCCCTGTGTTTAGATGAGATTTCCGTTTAAAGTGGCTTTGGTCAATTGCCCCTTTCAAAGACCTGATTCATAACAACACATTCAATGGCACTTCAACGGGAGATCGGTCTCCACGTCAGAATGGAACCCGTACCGTCCCTCAAGGGAAACCTGTGAATGGCAATTAATGGTACCCACTTGTGTTGAAGAACTCTCAGACAAGCCGTGAAATGCGCTCGCGGTTGTGGTCGCGTCACTGCGCTTTTTGTTGTCACATTATCTCAGCCTCACTAAAGATATGTGTCCGTTTATATTCGTTAAGTAAACTTATCAACTTAAATCATCCGCCCAAAAATGTCTGCTCCAATGACACTTTTGTTTGGTTTTGTCCGGGAACAAATTCGCTTAAATCTCGAATAGCTCTCCCCGTGGTACTGGAGACGCATGCGCAAAGC
The DNA here is from genome assembly GCF_038355195.1 of Osmerus mordax. NCBI lineage: Eukaryota > Metazoa > Chordata > Actinopteri > Osmeriformes > Osmeridae > Osmerus > Osmerus mordax. Next base: position 16,791 of record NW_027120537.1, on the reverse strand, counting down.
TACAGTAGGTCTAATAACATTAAGGAAAGGTGGAAGACGGTAGTTGGTTAACTAACTTACCCCTGAATAATGTGTTTCTTAAGAGGGATCCTGGGCTACGGGTGATGGATAGCCTTACAGAAGCCGGTTCAATTAGGCTAGCTAGGGTGCTTTCCCCTCCGTGTCGGGTGCAGCCACCACGCCGGGAACCCGCCACTGTCACCGCGTGGGAGTAATTAATCACCGGTGTAGCCTTCTCACCTCTCCAGACCTCGACGTTAAAATGCCGATAAGCGTAATTTGCCTGGACTCGATTTTTCCCTGATTAAAAACGATATTATGTGGTATTATTAAATTTACAAAATGAGTAAAATATTAAAGGAAATAAAAAAACAAAACAAAAAACAAAACAGACTAGAGATCTCCTGAACCAGTTCGAACCGATTGTTAGGTCGCGTGCACCAGCACAACACACGTGGTCTTATATAGGACCTATATAGGAAAAATAATATAACGCAGTTTATAATTAAAGGTTAAAGCAGTCAGATAAAACAGACACATCTGTTATCTAGCTATCAACAAAGTCTGATTATCTGTTTGGCTGCGTCGGAGTTGATCAGTGAGAGATGGTGTTGGTAAGTGTCCGTCTAACAGCAGCGCAGCACACCAGCATAATTAGGCGCTAGTAAAGGCCTGCTGGAAGCTGTTGGCTATAATGTCTGAGATGAGGGCTTCATCAACATCTCACACAGTAATACTTCATGTATCATATGCATAGGGGGGTCAGATGGCTGAGCGGTTAGGGAGCCGGGCTATTCATCAGAAGGTTGTTGGTTCGATTCCCGGCCGTGCAACAATGATGTTGGGGCAAAGCACTTCACCCTACTTGCCTCGGGGGAATGTCCCTGTACTTACTGTAAGTCGATCTGGATAAGAGCGTCTGCTAAATGACTAAATGTAAATATGCCTTGACACATGCACCCGTACGCACGCAAACACTAACACACACATCCTAACACCACACACACACACACACATCCTAACACTACACACACACAAACATCCTAACACCACACACACACACACACACACACACATCCTAACACCACACACACACACCCAGCAGTGAGGCAGGGCCAGAGAGATCACCTTTGTGTTCTCTTTTGCTCACTCCTACCAGAAGGGGACAAAAGCTTTGGGTCGACAGATGAGGTTTGTGTCTGGGGAGGGGCGAGATGGGCTGGACTGTGTTTGCATGTATGTGTGGTGTGTGTGTGTGTTAGTGTGTGTGATGTATGTATGTGTGGTGTGTGTGTGTGTGTTAGTGTGTGTGATGTATGTATGTGTGAGGTGTGTGTATGAGGTGTGTGTGTGTGTGCTTTGTCAGTAGGTTTCCTCATGGGGCTGCTCTGTTTCTTCCATCTGCCACCCCACTCTACTGACACCCAGGGGGATGGGGGGGCGGGGGGCAGGGGGGGGGCGGGGGGCAGGGGAGGGGGCTCATTTTGGAAAAAGGAAAAAGGGTCCGGTAGTCTAATGGACAACAATACAGGACTTAGTGATTGGCCAGCAGAGGAATAGAGTAACCGTGTGGAATCAAGCCAAAAACGCCAAACTAAGAGCCAAATAGTTGTGGCGGCAAGTTGTGTTTTTTGTGTGTGTGTGTGTGTGTGTGTAGTTTTTTTCTGGAACTATCACATTGGTTAAACTGTGTCTGCATGCCGAGTCAACTTAGAGACACACACACACACACACACACACGCACACACACATACACACACACACACATACACACACACACACACACACACATACACACACACACACACACATACACAACCCATACACCTGGGGCTAAAGTCATCCTAACTCAAGGCCGTGCTGTGGCCAGAAGGCTAATTGGGTGTATAAACAAAAACCCATCCCGTGAGAGGAAGAGAGGAGGGATGGATTGTGTTCCTTAACTTTAATTTGTTCCTCACTATCGTAAAATAATGTGTTCTATCACAGTCAAATCGCACGTTATCCGCTTGCGGTGAAACGCACAACTCAGATGAATTTATTCTTGTTGACCTGTAACAGTCTTAGAAGAGCTTCACTGTGATTCCCCACAGTGCAGGCAGAATCTCTTACCTCACTTGTCACACACACCCCTCACACACACCCATCACACACACCCCTCACACACACCCGTCGTGTAACACGCAAACCCGGTCTGAACGTTGCAGCGTTTAGATCTGACCTGTAAGAGGGACTTGAAATCCACAGTGCAGGTAGAAACGCCTGGTCTCCGGACCATGAGACGTGAGAGAGAAGGGGGCAGGTGGTGGAACGTCAACTGTGGTCCTGTTGCGTGGCGAGAAAGCGGTGAGATGGCGTCGCTGATACAGCAGCCAAAACAACAACAGGGTTGTCATGACGAGCAGCAGCATATGGATCCTACAACGCTGGGCGCTGAGCGCTCAACCAGATGAAGGCTTGAGGTTTCGACAACAAAGCTGATTTTAACTTGTCAAATTAGCAGCATGTGTACAGAGCAGTGTGTGGGTGGTTGCGTGTGTTGTTGTGTGTGGTTGTGTGGCGTGCGTGTGGTTATGTGGTTGTGTGTGTGTGTTGTTGTGTATGGTTGTGTGAGTGTGTGATTATTTGGTTGTGTGTGTGTGCGTAAGAGAGAGAGCTTTGACTTGCGTTGTCAAGTGCCACTTGATGGAAACAAAGGCAGCCGCCATACAAAGACCCGAGCCCCTGTTGCTGCGTCCACTCTGTGAGAGCCTGCCTTTCCTTAATCCAGGATCCTCTTAGATCTCACACCTCCAGCTCGCTTCTCCCAGTAGAGGCACTCACACAGCCTTGTTGAGAGGTGTAGCTCACCACCACACACACTGACACACACACACTCACACTCTCCTCTCCGCCCCCCTCACTGCTTTGAGCGCTGTGTTAATGAAACAGTTGCTGTTCCCTGGCACAACGTTAATTACCCGATCAAAAAATAGTGGGTAATTAACTGCCCTCCTTTACCAGTGCTAATTACATTAACAGAGAGAAGCCATTTCAGAGGGAGCTAGAGAGAGAGTTAGAGAGAGAGACAAGGGATGAAAGGAGTTTCAGACAAAGAATGAAAGAAAAGAGTGGCAGAGTGGAGTGGGAGAGATGTGAGGGAAGGAGGGCGCATGCTGGAGAGAGGCTGTGGTTTTCTCTTGGGCCCCCAGAGGCATGGTCCTCAGAGGATAGCCGGATTTACTGGAGAGGAGAGAGGAGAGAGGGGGGAGAGAGGAGGGAGAGAGAGGAGGGAGAGAGGACTGAGAAGAGAGAAGAAGAGAGAGGAGAGAGGAGGGGGAAGGGGAGAGAGAGTAGACTTAGAAGAGAGAGAAGAGAGGAGAGAGAGGAGAGAGAGGAGAGAGGAGGGGGGAAGGGGAGAGAGAGTGGACTTAGAGGAGAGAGAGGAGAGAGGAATGAGTGGAGACAGAGAGAAGACAGCAAAGAGAGAAAAGCGAGGGAGGAGAGGAGGGAGGGAGAGACAGAGGGAAGAGATTTTATTTTCTTTAACGATCGCTCCACAATTAAGACACTCTGCAGCTTTGGATACAGTGCGGTGTCACACACACATGAACACACAGTTGATTGGCACATCTTTAAATCTACCAGCATCACTACAGAGCGCTGACGCGACGCAAAATATACACTTCTGCTCTTAGAGGGTCAGCTGATGTTGTTAGATATCTCCACCATGTCTATCCTCCTGCTCTTAAGGGGTTAATGTATGGAAACGCACTTATGGTTTGAAGGGGCAGTTTATGAGTAACATGGCGAAAGCTCCGTTCTTGCGATGAATTGTGACCATGTGAGTTTAAAGTGTGATTCCTTTTTTTTATTTGAAGGACAAAATATAGTACACCTTACGATATACAAATCACATTTTCAAACCATCTTTTCTGTACCATTCAAAACAAAGGATGGATGAACAAAAGAGAAAGACAATACATATTTAGGTAAACTTACATTTACTAAGAGTTGTAAATAAATAAAACCAAGTCAAACACAAAAAAACAACTTTGTAACTTGCAGTCTGGTCCTGAGTACGAACGTGTATTGTGTCACAATCAGGGAAAATATCGTAGCGAGACAGGGACAACATGTCCTTTTGTCTCCTTTGTGCTTCCTGTAACAGTTACTGCATAGTGACCAGAGACTTGCATCAGGATGGAACATGTTAAATTAAGAATAAAATCATAAAGTTTTCTGGCCACGTGGATCGAAATACTATCAGGGCATCGGTGTTGAAATAGCATGCATAAAAAATGAAATAAAGGTAAGGCTAACTAATTGTCCTTTATAGAGAACAGCGAGTTAATTTGCATTTTTTAATTATGAAATGTTTCAATTATGTTCTGTGACAAACCAGAGAACAAAGTGATGGCCAGTGACTTTATTTCAAATCAAGTTAAGATGTTACGATGTTTTTCATTCTCACTAATGACTCATCCATCATCTGTGACAAAAGCCTTCAAGATCATCAAAACATGTATAGTGGCAACGTTGAGATAATTACTTTTTATAACAATTGCAAAAGAAAGGAAAGGAAGACGTTTATAAAACAAGTTTATATTATTCCCTAAACTATCTATAATAATAAGTTAAATTGCTTGTTTTTTTTTCTTAAATAAATCAATATATGAATTCCTTTAGTAACAACCCCGAGGAAAAAGCATCTTCCTTCATAAAATAATTGAGATTGGAATCAAAAAATAAAAAGGGTCTATAATTTCGGAATGTAAATCGCCTTCAAGAAGTCTACTACAAAATCCTCCAGGCCAACTCACGACGTACATGCATGCTGTTCACGAGGTCCTCACACAGCCGGGCGGGAGCTCCCTGCTCCTCAAGAGTCTCAACACAAAGCATTCAGTCCTAGGAGGTCTATCATGGATGTCAGTCGTTCAGGGAGTCAGGTGGCTGAGCGGTGAGGGAATCGGGCTAGTAATCCGAAGGGTGCAAGTTAGATTCCCGGTCATGCCAACTGATGTTGTGTCCTTGGGCAAGGCACTTCACCCTACTTGCCTCGGGGGAATGTCCCTGTACTTACTGTAAGTCGCTCTGGATAAGAGCGTCTGCTAAATGACTAAATGTAATGTAATGTAATGTTCACATAGTTCAGTGCTCTAACAACAAATCATCGACGGGGTGAATCAGTTCTGGTTCCCTGCCCCAGACCAGGTCGGGGTGGGGCGGGGCGGGGCAGGGTGTGGGAGTGGCGTTGGAGGAGGGTGGGAAGGCAGAAGGCTTCAGTGACGCTGCGAGGATGTTGTGTCTGCTGACGTCGTCACGGGCGACGCAGAGACGAGGAACGTGACTCGCAGGGGTAACCGATCCCGCCAGCGGAGGAAACCGACGTTGCCGCGGCGATTGATTTGTTTTTTTCCTTCATGGGTGGTGGGCAGTTCTTTGGACTGTTCCCCCCCACCCGTCGTCCAGCTGGGGGGGCGGAGACTAACAGGTGGTGGGGAGAGGGGGTGGGGGAGGGCAGGGGAGGAAGGGGTGAGAGGTCATGGTTTGGTTCTCTTGGCCATCTTGGAGCCTGGGGGGGAGGGGGTGGGTGTTCCGGCAGGGGGGGCAGAGCAAGTGCTACATTGGGGGGATCACCAGGCCGGTCATTGCTGGAGAGGAAGAGGAGGAGGAGGAGAAATGAGGCTCATGATTGGTGGCGAGGTTGTAGTGATTACAGTTTTCTGGGAGGGAGCCATGTGAGAGGGAGTGTGTGTGATTCTGTGTGTTTTTGTGTGTTACCTCTGAAGCTGTTGCCCCCGGATGCGGGGCAGGCGGGGGAGGGGGAGCCCTGTGGGCGGAGCACAGGGGCGAAGGCGCTCTTCTGTTTGGCGGAGGAGGGGAAGGAGGAGAAAGGCAGCAGGGAGGAGGACGAGCTGGAGCCTGGGATGGTGGGGCTAGTAGGCATCACTGCGGAGCACAGAGAAGGGAACAATCAGCACTCCATCCACCAGGCTGGCGAGCCGATCGCAGAAACTAGGATTCGTCGGTTCGAGAGCGGAGGACGACGAAAAGCCGGGTCTGGGGGAAGGGAGGCGGGCCACGCAGGGAGCGGGGGACACTCACTTCCGTAGGGGGAGCCGGTCGGGGAGTGGCTGCTGAATCCGGGGGACCCTGGCACCCCCAGGCTGGTCATGGGGACGGTCCCGTACCCCCCGCTCATGCCCCCGCCCCCCCCGTAGCTCTGCTGAGGGGTGGAGGCGGAAGAGTATCCCCGAGGAGAGAGACTGCTGGGGTTACGGATGTAGCCTGGAGGGAGAGGGAGAGAGAAAACAGAGAGGAATGTCATTTCCTGTAGTGATCTAGCCAATTACTGGTCCTGTAGTGATCCAGCCAATCACTCCACAAATCATTGATAAGCAATAAAATGTAACGGAGCGTGTGTGATTTGGGCGTCTTCCAGACAGGAAGCGCTGAACGGGCCCGTGCAGCGGTGCATGCTGGGAGTCGTAGTCCTGCTCACCCTGGCTGCTCTGCAGCGGGTCACCGATGCTGACCCCCAGCTGGGAGGGGTAGGAGCCCAGGCCCATCACACTGCCATGGGCCGGGGAGCTGGGCAGCGCCTGCAGCTGGCTGTGGGGGCGAGGGACACTGTACAGGGCCTCGGCTATGTCCGCCGCTCTCTTCAGGAGCATGTCCTGCAGGGCGGGAGGAGGGGGGAGGAGGGGGGGAGAGCAGGGGAGAAGGGGAAACAGGAAAGAGGGAGGGGTGCACAGACGGTTAGTGACGTGTCACTAACCGTCTGTGCACCCCTCCCTTTCAGACTTTCCCGGTCTGTTGTGCTAGCAGGGTGATGTTGGATGATGTGGTGTGTTGTTGGATGATGTGGTGTGTTGTTGGATGATGTGGTGTGTAATCTCTGGTACGAGGCGCTGCCTACCTGGTTGTTGTGAGGGTTCCCGTACAGGGCCTCCACCAGATCTGCTGCTCTCTTCAGGAGCATCTCCTGCACACACAGACCAGGCTTTTAGTAAACGAGATCCTGCAGCGTCAGGATGGGTCCAGCCAGGGAGGACTGGGGGATAGTGATGTGTTGTTGGGGGGGCCTGGGAGGGGGCTGGGGGGCTGGGGGGCTGGGGGGGGGCTGGGGGAGGGGGCTGGGGGGGCTGAGAAGGGGCTGGGGGGGCTGGGAGGGGGCTGGGGGGCTGGGAGGGGGCTGGGGGGCTGGGAGGGGGCTGGGGTCTCACCTTGGCCAGTTTGTCGGGGTCTCCTGGGTGTCTAGGGATGACCTTCTGCAGACGCTGGAAGCCGTAGTCTATGGTTGGCTCATTTAGGGCTGCACACACACACACACACAGTTCTTAGTTGCAGAATGGACTTCGTTCAGACCCCACACATGTGTGTACTGTGTGTGTGTGTGTGTGTACTGTATGGGTTAGGGTTAGTACTGTGTGTGTGTGTGTGTGTGTGCTGTATGGGTTAGGGTTAGTACTGTGTGTGTGTGTGTGTGTACTGTATGGGTTAGGGTTAGAACTGTGTGTGTGTACTGTATGGGTTAGGGTTAGTACTGTGTGTGTGTGTGTGTGTGCTGCACATGTGTGTGTAGGTACAGTGTGTGTGTTCCTCACCTGTGTAGATGAAGCGCCCAGGCGCTCCCTTGCAGAACTGTTTGGACTTGTACGAGAGCGTGACCTCCACCACCCCGGGGATGTGTCGGGGGGGCGTCTGCACTCGGATGGCATGAGGCGTGATCAGCTGAGAAGCACACACACACACCGGAGCAGGGTGAACACTAGCGGGCTATAGCTCAGAGGTATAGCAGATCAAGAGGTCTCCGGTTCGAATCCCTTTCTCCCCTCGATTCCCCTTGCTCCTCCTACCTCGCTCCACACCAGCATGCTGCCGAACACCACCTGGAGACCGTCAAAGAAGTTCTCCCCGATGACGATAACCATGGCTCCGCCCGTGGTCCAGCCCTCACTGGGGCTGATGGCCTTGATGCAGGGGGTGGCTGCAGGCAGAGAGAGGCCCACACACTCAGTCTCACTCGCTAAGGGACGGCACACTGTGGCCCACAGCAGGGGGGAGAGGGGGTGGAGGGTAGGGGGTGTAGGGGTGAGGGATAGGGGGTGTAGGGGTGAGGGATAGGGGGTAGAGGGGTGAGGATAGGGGGTGTAGGGGTGAGGGATAGGGGGTGTAAGGGTGAGGGATAGGGGGTGTAGGGGTGAGGATATAGGGGGTGTAGGGGTGAGGGATAGGGGGTGTAGGGGTGAGGGATGGGGGTGTAGGGGTGAGGATATAGGGGGTATAGGGGTGAGGGATAGGGGGTGTAGGGGTGAGGGATAGGGGGTGTAGGGGTGAGGGATAGGGGGTGTAAGGGTGAGGGATAGGGGGTGTAGGGGTGAGGATATAGGGGGTGTAGGGGTGAGGGATAGGGGGTGTAGGGGTGAGGGATAGGGGGTGTAGGGGTGAGGTTGTCTCACCATATTCCATGCCGTTCTCCCCTGACTCTCCTGGCTCCAGTCTGCGGGCCCGGCGGCCATGTTTGGAGTTGTTGTGGACAAACATGTTGTCAGACACGGCTAGCACATGACCATCCACACTGACGGTGCTGGACAGGACCACCTGAGAGATGGGGGAGGAGGGAGGGAGGAGAGGAACAAGATCTACATTCATCACAGTGAAGAACACAACCCTTCATTCCGCAGGTTGCCTGTCTCCTGGCTAAGCCCCTCAGCAGTGATCCATTTCAGGATGCAGGTGATCCTAATATTTCAGCCTCTTCGTTATATTCCTGAGCCGGTTCTGATCACCTCCCCCTTGCACGGATCTCCCTGTGGACTTATCCCCCTCTCTGCCCCTCATCCCTCTTTTCCTTCACCGTCTCTCCACCTCTCCACCTCTCCTCCTCCTCTCCTCTCCTCTCCACCTCTCCACCTCTCCTCCTCTCCTCCTCTCCACCTCTCCACCTCTCCTCCCCTCCACCTCTCCACCTCTCCTCCCCTCCACCTCTGCTCTCCACCTCTCCTCCTCCTCACCTCTCCACCTCTCCACCTCTCCACCTCTCCTCTCCACCTCTCCACCTCTCCTCCCCTCCACCTCTCCTCCTCTCCACCTCTCCTCTCCTCCCCTCCACCTCTCCTCCTCCTCACCTCTCCACCTCTCCTCCTCCTCACCTCTCCTCCTCCTCACCTCTCCACCTCTCCTCCCCTCCACCTCTCCTCCTCTCCACCTCTCCTCTCCACCCCTCCACCTCTCCTCCTCTCCACCTCTCCTCTCCTCCCCTCCACCTCTCCTCCTCCTCACCTCTCCACCTCTCCTCCTCCTCACCTCTCCACCTCTCCTCCTCCTCACCTCTCCACCTCTCCCCTCCACCTCTCCTCCCTCCCCACGCTGGGCCAGGATGCAGCGCCCTACACTGAGGTACAGTCTGTGTCTCTGTCTGATGCTTCCTCGACACCAGACATATGGACTGAATCTCCTGGTTTTACTGGCCGTTAAAGGAGTGGGTGATATATGGAGGTCCTAATTTGATTTCTGGCAGCAGCATGTGTGTGTCCCTTCCCCGTCCAGTTTACATCTGTTCTCCATGGAGGACGTGAATACAGATCGCCCCATCCTGACGCTCCCCCTGCATGCCTGTCCACCCCTCTAACAGGGTATTTATGCGATACTAATTCTTTGGACCCAGTGCACGTGTCCACGAGCTTGTGGTGGTGTTGGTGGTGTTGTTGGTGGTGGTGGTAGTGGGGGGGGGGGGCTGTCTGGTGGTGAACAGATATCTTTCCGAGAGAGAGATTTCTAATCCTCTAGTGTTTTGTAAACAGTGCCAAACTAGGTATTGACGGAGAGTCCAGGTTCAGGGGGAAGGGGAGAGACGAGAGGGGGGGGGAGAGGCGAGAGAGGGAGGGAGGGAGAGGGGAGGGAGGGAGGGAGGGAGGGAGGGAGGGAGGGAGGGAGGGAGGGAGAGGGGAGAGGGAGGGAGGGAGAGGGGAGAGACGGAGGGAGAAAGTGGAAAAAGAGAGGGAAAGCAGATGTGCTCGTACTGTAGGTGGCGGAGACGGAAAAGAACTGTAAATTATCGATCATCCGGCGAGGGCTTCTGTCCAGCTCTGATCGCCTTTTAACCCTGGAGGTGAGGGCCTTGGAGGGAACCAGGGCTCGTAACTTCTCAGCATGTGACACAGCGCAGGAGTTAAAACAAACATGGAAGACGGGAGGAGGGGGCGAGAGAGGGGCTGGTCGGGGGAGAGAGAATGCCAGACAGGGGCTCCTGTGCTGAAAGACGGCAGAGGAAGTGAGGCAGGAGTGTCCCATGTGACCACTTCCTGGGTCACGAAGCGTGACCTTTCCCCATCTGGAGCCAATCACTCAATTCTTGACAACTTCCTGAAACACCTAAGCCCATTTCCTGCCCTCCTCCTCCCTCCCTCCCATCCTCCTCTCTCCCCATCTCTCTCGCCATCTCTCTCCCCATCTCTTTTCCCCATCTCTCTCCCCATCTCAATCCCCCATCTCTCTCCCCCATCTCTCTCCCCATCTCTATCCCCCATCTCTCTCCCCCATCTCTCTCCCCCCATCTCTTTCCCCATCTCTCTCCCCCATCTCTCTCCCCCATCTCTCTCCCCATCTCTCTCCCCCATCTCTCTCCCCCATCTATCTCCCCATCTCCCTTCCCATCTCTCTGTGGATTGTTTTACTCTCACATTTTTACTTTCCCTCCATGCTGTCCCTGTCGACCCTAACCTCTAAGACGATGCTGTGGGAAACCAACTCCACCACACTGGGGAACAGAACGCTCTCCTTCGATGGAAGGGCAGGGTTTCGTTTTTGATTATTTAAAAAAACATGTTTATTTTCATGCACTCACACGTGACACTTCCTGTCTGTCAGCTCGAGCCTCGTACCTGAAATCTCCTCATGTCCCGTGGGTTCCCTGCTGTCTTCAGACAATTCTGGTTACACTTCAGGAAAAACTTCAAGAAAAACCTGCGAAGGGGAAAAAAAGGACATGAAGAAAAAAAACGAAGACAGAATATTTGTTTCTGAGCGGGAAAGATTCGCTAATGAAAGGGGACACACAAGGATTGTTTAGGGCACTCGCAAACAGTGTATCATAGATGGTAAGGATGGAAGTAAGGTGTGTGTGTGTGTGTGTGATCCACACTGACAGTAATCACGGCTGTTTAGTTTAGTATTAGAGTCAATGTTGTTACACTTTAAATCAGAAGATGAGGCTGGTGAGAGGCCGGCTGGGGAAAGCTGCTGCTGGGTTTCAAAGTGAACAGGAGACAGTGATGTATGGAGGGGAGAGGGGGAGGAGGAGGGGAGGAGGGAGGAGGGAGGAGGGGAGGGGTGGTATGGAGGCCTCTGGGGACCCTGGTCTCCCGCAATTCTGTATCCGAGTCCTCACTGGGGACACAGGAAGTAGGAGAGGGAGAACGGAGAGAGAGAGAGAGAGAGAGAGAGAGAGAGAGAGAGAGAGAGAGAGAGGGGGGGGGGGGGGGAGAGAGAGGGGGGAGTTCTATATGTTTGGGGCCGTGCTGCACGTGTTTGTATAGAGGAGTCTCATTATGTATGGGTGTTTCTCATGTACATTAGAGTTTCAGAGAACTGAGGGGGGAGAGAGAGGGAGAGAGAGAGAGAGAGAGAGCGATGCTGATCGCCTCCACTAGAGCAGAGACAGAGAGAGAGAGAGAGAGGAGGAGGATGGGGAGAGGAAGGGAGAGACTCCAAATCCCAGGTGTGCACAGTTCGGCAACGCAGCCCGCTGCCATGGCAACGAGTGTCTGCCGCAATCCCAAAGTCCCCACGCTGAGAGGTAGAGAAGAGGCAACCACCAGGAACACATTCCATCACACACAGAGAGAGGGGGGGAGAGGGGGGAGAGAGAGGGGAGGGGGGAGAGAGAGGGGAGGGGAGAGAGAGAGCAACAGAGAGAGGGGGAGAGAAGGAAAGTGAGAGAGGTGGCTGGCTGGTATAAGAAAGAGAGAGAGAGAGAGGGACACAGAGACAGGGGTAGAGAGGGAGAGAGAGGAGTGGAGAGACAGACAGACAGAGAGCGAGACATCACAGAGAGAAAACAGACGGTGAGATGAACAGGTAGAGGTGATGGTGACGTCCGACACATATTTGGACCAGATCGGGCCTCCAGCCCTTCCTCCATTCTTCCAACCCCCACCATCCCTCCTAGGAGACAGGGATGAACTGGGAGGATGAGGGGGCCTGGAGACTCCTTCCCACCCACATAGTGAACACGGCAAATATAAGTCATGTTAATGGAGAGGCTGTGTTTGGAGAGGGACTTCATATCGGCCCCTCCGCCAAGGAACCTCCATCCGAATCCTAATCTCTCCGTCACTCTCTCCATCTCTCCCTCCTTCCCCTCTTCCCTTGTGAACGGGGCCTGGCTCGGAACGAGAGCTCGCTTCCAAAACTGTGTCCAATATTTCTTGATTTGAGCTATTTCAGCTGAGGACAATCAATATTGTTGTTGGCGGAGGGTGATTATGATTTATCAGAGAGAGCTTGGACCTCCAACCTCCCAGCTCCGCTAGGCTGTCCCTGCCCGGGTGGATGTGTGGTAAAGGGCAAGACGCTCTCTCTCTCTCTCTCTCTCTGTCTCTCTCTCTCTCTCTGTCTCTCTCTCTCTCTCTCTCTCTCTCTCTCTCTCTCTCCCTCTCTCCCTCTCTCTCTCTGCATCTCTCCACCTCTCCCTCTCTCCTCCTCCCTCCCCTGCCTCTCCCTCCCTCCCTCCCTCCCTCCCTCCGCTTCCTTCCCTCCATCACAACCTCCACCTCTCCCTCTCTCCTCCTCCCTCCCTCCCTCCCTCAATCACAACCTCCACCTCTCCCCCTCTCCTCCCTCCCTCCCTTCACCTCTCCCCCTCTCCTCCTCCCTCCCCTGCCTCTCTGTCTCTCTCTCCTGTCGCTGGGATCTCCGGGTGATGACGGGCTCCCTGGGCTCCTGGAGAGGAAGTCTCGTGGTGGTGTCAGATTCGGAGAGGATGTGTTGCTGTGAGTCGGTGTACACCCCAGACGCACACCCACAATCCTCTGGGAGTGATCGAACATGTCCGACACCCTCTGTGGTCGGCCTTTCCTGCTGCGGCCTACCTGCCCCCCCTCCCCCTTCCTCCTCCTCCTCTGATTGGTTCACCTCCTTTCCTCACTCCTTCCAGCTGACATCACACTCCCGCACACTTCTGCACACGCACGCACGCCCCTCCACGAACCCCCAACCTCCCCATCTTTGTCCCCCCCCCAAAAACCCCATTCAGTCAACTTTTCACCCCCTTTCTTCGGTTCGGACGCACACAGCTGCAAACGCCGAAATTAAAGCGAGACGCTGTTGCATACATTAGCATGCATTAGCCACAACCCCCCCTGCCACTTAACATGCAAATCTCCCAGCCCAGTTGCCTCACACCTTCTGCCACACATTCATTTGCCGAATTATAATTAGACTAATCTTGCATAATTAATAAGAAGTCGAGGACCCTCTGTTTCGCATCCCTTCTTCCTGTATCGTGGCGGCAAAAGTTTAATATTGACGTTGTTTGTTTTTTGTTTTGGGTAAATGTGCGACACCCACACATGTCCCCACCCAGCTGGCCAAGACAGCGGAGTATCTGAGGAGAGGAAGTCAGGAGGAAACACCACAGAAGAAGAGGGAGGGGCGGAGGGGGGGGGGGGGTCGCCTTTCAAAAACAATAATTTTGCTCTGTAATTCAGATTGGATAAACACGTATGTGTTTCCCTCCTCGTCTCCCTCTGTGTTTACCAGTGGCTATGTGTGCGCGACACTGTATTTAAATATCCTTTCATCTTCTGCAGGTTTTTTTTTTTTTTTCAACTTCGCATCCGAATACGAAAAACAAGGAGTTTGACTTGACAAAACTCTCGGCTGTTTTTTTTTGGCTGTTGACTCGTTGACGGTTGACGGTGGTTACCGGAAGTCGAGCCTCGACCCACACGACCGGCCCCCTGACTCCCACCCTCCGCAGAGACACTTATTAGGAAACTGCAAACAAAAGGTAGGCCGAGACTTAATCCTGGGGATCAATTTCCACACTGCCTCCGTGGGGAGTCTGTTTTTTCCTCCCCTCTGTATCTCCAGTCAAGGCCTCCTAAATCCCCTTTGTCTGCATCTGCCTCAGTTCCCAAGACTAAACACAGGCGGCCCAGCATGGGGGCGCTGGCCGCCGCGCGCGCTGACAACTTGCTTAACTGAAGCTAGCTTCAGAAAAGAAGTCAGGACGCCGGCGAACACGGCGGTGAAGAAAAGGTGAGCCTGTCGAGGTTGTGGCTCCTGAGTGTGGAGCGCCTGTTTCCTGCCTCGACAGCCTCTGTTCCCTCTGAGGGCATCTGCTACACATAAGTTTAACTCTTATCTCTACATGTGGCCTTAATAACAGCAGGCCCCTACACCTCACAACACCTCCTGTGAGAGGTGCTAGTCGTCAGCCCTGATCAGGACTGACACCGGCAGCCCAGCTCACAGAGCCAAAGCACTCGTCACTTCCTGTTCCTGCCACTCCGGTGGTTTAGGGGCGCTTGTGTCGTCTAGCAGAGATGTGGACATTGTAGATTTGTACCACCGCCTCACGAATACACGACTGGTCTCTGTTCCTGTCTCTCTCTGGGACAGAGAGTCTCTCTCTGACCAGAGCTGCCCCTCTGTACTGGGGACAGCTGACGATAAATTTTGTTTCAATAAAACTTGGGTGGGATTTTGTGGGAATTTTATCCGTGAGAGACAAAGACGACAAAAATGGGGAGCATTTCGTTTGGCACGGCCTGTCCTGTTCTCTTTATAAAGAGAGAGAGAGGGGGGGAGAGAGAGAGAGAGAGTGAAAAAGAGAGAGAAAGAGACAGAGAGAGGCTGGTTAAACTCATCGGCCACCTCGTGCTGCATGACAGACGGTAGGAGCTGAAGGAGGGATGGTAGGAGCTGAAAGAGGGAGGAAGATGTGGAGGACAAAAGACAGAAAGACTTGAAGACAGAACAGACAAAAACAGAGAGTGGAAAGCTAGAAAGAAGAAAGGATATGAAGAGAGAGAGAAGAAGAGACAGAGAAAGGTAGAGGGAGGAAGAGAGAGAGAAGAAGAGCATGATAGAGAGAGAGAAAGGTAGAGGGAGGAAGAGAGGAAGGAGGGGGGGTAATGTTGATGTCCTGTATTCAGGGCCATCACTCATCAAGCATCCCCCCCCCCCATGTACCCCCACCCTGGAAAAACAAAACAGTGTCCTGACATGGCGAGGGGGTAGGGGAGGAAAATTAGGAAACCAGATGTGAGGCATTAAAACATACTGACATGCTGAGGGCCTTCCTCTGCCACACTCACACACTGAGAGCACTAACTCACACACACACACACACACACACACACACACACACACACAGGCAAGCACGCACACCAACACACATGATTTACACAATGTACACACTGTTACAAAAGCAAAACATTGACTTGAAATCATATGCATGTAAACGCTACTTAATATGCAAAAGAAATATGTAAGCGTTGGGTCGACCAGGTTTCATGGCTCCTGGCTATCGGCTGAGATGTGGATAAGCCCATGTTGACCTAAGAATATTTCACGCCAAAGCAGAAGTCTACAGATGGGTCCTAATGCAGCGATGTATGGATATGCATCTAATTAGTCCACAGGGCTAGGAAGGGTGAGGGGGGAAGGAGGGGGGATGGGGGGAGAGGGGGTTGTTTTGTTTTCCTCCATGGGGAGAGTTAGGGAAGGGGGAGGAAGGGGGAGGTGGTGGGGGGAGAGGGGGGAGGAGGGGGGAGAGGGGGTGGTAATAAATACCCCTGGATCCCAGAGTCCCCTGGCAGACTGGAAGCTAGACTGGTCACCAGGGTTAACACCCGGGGCACCTGACCTTTGACCCTGCTAATGGGGCACAGAGAGCGCTCCCCGAACTGATACCCTCGCTGTCACATACCACAACGAGACCTTTCACACCAGCCCCCTGGACCGCCCCCCCCCCCCTCCTAAAACACACGGGGGGGGAGCCCCCCCTCATCTCACACACCGAAAAAACGTTACCCTCTTCCTTCAACAACCTGGAAGCTTTATCCAGGAGTCAAGGTTGCTTGATCGTCTCTTGTCTCTTTCGACAGACAACGTGTCAGGCCGTTCTAGAAAGGCACTCCACCTCAACTGTTCTAATTCCGTCTGGTGATTTTCTGTCATCTCCCACAAGGCCTGTGTTCATACAGGGATTATGCAGTCTGTGTGTGTGGAGGGTAGAGGGTGGAGGGTGGAGGTGGAGGCAGAGACGATAGAGGTCGCCCTGAAAGGCCTGACCACTAGACGTGCCCCTGTGGCCTCACCCTCATTCCAGCCCAGCCTCTAACCACCCCCTGCCCCGAGGCCACCTTGCCTCTAAACTTGAGAACTGTGACAAAGCCAAACATTTAAAGCACCTCTGCTGATTTATAGAGCTTGGTAGTGCCGTAAAGCCATCAGGGTTGCCACCGCGAAAGTGTCTGGACTGAGAGAGCTGTGAGGAGAGAGGGAGAGAGGGGGAGAGAAGGGGGGAGAGGGGGAGGAGGAAGGCAGACTAATGTACCTCACCTAGGTGTCAGCAGCTCCTAGAAAGCATCGTTCCTCTGCTGGTGTCAGAGTGTGGTGATGTGTGTTTTAGTGGTTGGAGTGTGTTTTTTGTTTTGCTCTAACCATCGAGGGAATGTGGAAGGAGTGATATTTCTGGGAACACAGGCAGAAAGATGGACAGATGGACAAACACACACACGCTTAAAAATTCAAATACTCACACACACACACACACACACAGAGGTGGAGAGA
>NW_027120536.1:0-21806 GCF_038355195.1 Osmerus mordax | reverse complement strand
CCACCCCCACCCCTACCTCTCCTCTCGCCCTCCCCTCTCAGCCTCTCATTCCTTCCCCTTCCTCCTGGGCCTCCCCCTCCTTCCCTCCCTCCCTCCCGCCCTCCCTCCCTCCCGCCCTCCTAGCCTGCCCCCGTCCTGCTCTCCCACACGGCGTGGAGGTGGGGTGTGTGAGATCCACCCACCTGATCCCCATTACCCAGTCCGACAACATGTTTATGAGAAGGCACGTCTTGTATCTTGTTTTGACAGAGTCCTGTAGATGAGAACCAAGGATGGGAGAGCTGAAGCTATATATCACGAGGACTGATGAGAGGGGGGGGGGAGAGGGAAGGGGGGAGAGGGAGGGGTCCCTTCTTCTTCTGATCTTTACGATCATTCGAAATGACTGTTTTACTGCATCATAACTGTGACATACACTAGACCCTGACCTACATTTCACGAGTGGGTAAGTAGGAACATGTACTGCTACAGTGAGGAGAGGTTTAACTGTATTATGGGAGGGGATCTGATATGGTTTAGGAAGCATGGAATAAGGTGGACCTCTCTGAGATGTGCTGTTCTCGTTTGAAGAGTGAGTCATTTCAAGAGCGAGTCATCTGAAGAGTGAGCCCATCGAAGAGTGAGCCCTACGAACACTGATTCATCTGAAGAGTGAGTCCACTGAAGAGTGAGTCATCTGAAGGGTGTGTCATATAAGAGTGAATCCTATAAAGAGGGAGATCTTTTAAAGTGAGTCCTTTGAAGAGTGAGTCTTTCCCGTCCCATTGCACTGCAGTGTATTCCGATGTGTCAAATATGCCACAGGTCTCAGTTTATACAATACGCTAGTGCTCTCCGGGATTTATAAACATATTCTCACTGCTTTAAACATTCCTAGTGTTTAAATCCACCTCCATCTATAACACGTCTATCTACATGTAACACTATATGCATGGTGTGGATTTAATACTGTCCTGTTGCATTAGTTCAGCGAATCTCTGGGAACTATAGCAAGATGTGTGACCCCAGCTACATCTCTTGGTTGAACTTTGACCTGAAGGATGTGCCATACGGATTAATCCGCAGTCAAAGAATAACAGATTAACCCTTCAACTTCCTGGAAAGACTGGCTTGTGATCCCCTCACACTGCTGGTAAAGCTCCCCAAACACTGACAGAGTTAACGCAGGCAGTAAATGCAGAGATAGGACAGAGCTCTCTCTCTCTCACACACACACACACACACACACACATACACACACACACACACTCTCTGGCTCTGCATTTGTTCACTTTGTCATTTTCTCACTCCCCCATCTCCCTCTTTCTCTTCTCTTTTTCTCTCTTTCCCTTTCCTTGCTTTCTTTCTTTCTTTCTTTACCTCTCTCTCTCTCTCTCTGTTTCTTATGCGCGCAGTCTGACCTTTATAGCAAAGCAGTTTTCCAGGAAAAAGAACGAGGAAAAAAAATGCTTACAAAAACAGGCGTACAGACACCAAAGAGAGGCCTGAGGGAAGTTGGTCCCATGTTATAAGTGTCCTGATGCTATACAGTCTGTTGGTCCCATGTTATAAGTGTCCTGATGCTAGACAGTCTGTTGGTCCCATGTTATAAGTGTCCTGATGCTAGACAGTCTGTTGGTCCCATGTTATAAGTGTCCTGATGCTAGACAGTCTGTTGGTCCCATGTTATAAGTGTCCTGATGCTAGACAGTCTGGGGACGAGACTGACAACCCACGGGCCCTGACACTGACAAGACCACGCGGGCTTCCCTGTCACGAGCAGTGGTGTATAGCAACAAAGTAGAAATACTTTGTTACTGTACTTAAGTCGTTTTTTTGGATATCTGTACTTTACTTGACTTTGTATATTTCTGTTGACTTTCACTTTTACTTCACTACATTTTGCAAAGGAAACTGATACCTTGACTCTGATACATTTCCCCTGAAACCTTCGTTACTCGCTACGAAATCAAATCTATCTTTAGAAAAAAAAAAAGAATCATGAGACCAACGTCGGGGACTGTGGTGGAACACAGACTAGCAAGAAGGTTTGGCCAATCAGTGGTCCTAGCTTGCAAGTTGAATCATTGGTTAATCACGTTAATGCGCAATTGCAAACAAGCGCTGTAAAAGCCGCGGTTTGTTGATTCCCAGAGATGCCCAGGATGATAGCTAGCGAGCGACTACATGAGTAGAATTCTACTCTACGATGACTGATTTCATGATGGAAGCAGAAATGGAAGCACTTGCTACTCCCGCAACAAACGACGGTGGTGACGAAGACCAACACCCGTGGCCCTATTTGCGACAAAATGTTTTCTTATGTTGGAGTGAAAGATTTTTCGTACCGGATGAAGTGCCTCTTATGCTTACCCTTATGCTTAAGCTAATGAAATATTTGCATTCAAAAACTTCCCATCCAACCTCAGGAAACACATTGAGGTAAATTAAGTTTAATCCCATGAACCACAAAGTTAATGTTTAGTTATCATAATTAGCATAAACATACATATTTTCAACACAACTCCTTGTCCTTGGTCACGGTAGTCACAACACTTAAAAGAAGAAACTTAATAATTCTCAAAATTTGGACCCTTTGCTTTTTTATGAACAGCATCTACTTGTACTTTTACTTTCAATACTTAAGTACATTTCATATCAGAAAATTACTTTTGATACTTAAGTACAGTACATATCAGATACTTACGGTACAGATACGACGGTATCCGTAAAGTAAACAGTATGTTCAGAATCAGAATCAGAAGATTCTGATTCTGATCAGCTACTTTAAGACTTTTACTCAAGTAGTATTCAAATAAGTGCCTTTCACTTTTACTGGAGTCATTTTCCAGTAAGGTATCTTTACTTTGACTCAAGTATGGCTTTTGGGTACTTTATACACCACTGTTGAGCAACATACGCCACACCATGAACGCAACTTCATCACCAGAGCTGGCAAGTTTATATCCCTGTGGCGACAAACAAACTCCCAGCCAACGGAATATAAACACACAGAAGTGGAAGTTTCAGAACTTGTATGCATGTTTACCGGTCATGTTTTTGTGTGTTAGCCGACATACTGTTTACTTTACGTACTATACCGTCGTGCTGCACACCTTGCGCGTGCTTTGCATTTCATCTGCATGGCCAAGGATTTCTGTTTGTAGACTGTAGGTTCAGAGTGCACTGTTAACAGTAGTACTGGAGCTACCCACAGATGATAATGTAGTGCTAAGGCATCAATATATTTTTGGTAACACTTTATTTCGATGGTCCATCTGTTGACACACTATAGGTTATCAGTAACTACTCAGTAGCATGTCAACAATGTCCCTAAAGAACACAAGTATCTAACAGTAGTTCCGCATTACATTAATTAATTTGCACGCAAGTTTTATTTATTTTTATACCGTGTATTCTCCGTGTAATTTCATGCACCGAACCGTGACGCCCGTACCGTAGGGTTCGGTACGAATACATGTACCATTCCAAACCTACATTCAACTAACTGTCTGTAGATTATAAGATGCATTTCAAGGGTTGATCTACGGACTTTACAAAATGTCTGCTGACTTTCAAGGTTTTTTAACCAAAATTCAACTAATTGTCAGTTAACTGATACGTACACCCAACGGTTTTTCACTTTAATTGGATGGTCCTAAAACACGTCTACAAACATTTAGTGGAGAATGCCTACTAATAGTTTGTAAATAATCAAGAAGAGAAGCACATTATCTTTAGTTGAGAATCAATGCATTATCAACAGATAGTAAACGTATCAGTTCCTGACAATTAGTTGAATGTTGGTTAAAAAACCTTGAAAGTCAGCAGACATTTTGTAAAATCTGTAGATCACCACTTGAAATGCACCCGATAGTCAACAGACAGTTGGTTGAATACATGTTACTTGTCTGTTGAAACTTTTGAATGTCAACTGATACATTGATAACATGCGACTGAGTAGCTACTTGCAGCTTATAGTGTGCCAACAGATGGACTATGCAACACACAATCTACGGACAATTTGTTGAATATTGGTTTATGACCTGTTGAAAACAAGCTTTGAAAGTCAGAAGACACATTCAGTAAAATCTGTAGATCAACACTTGAAATGCACCTGATAATCGACAGACAGTTAGTTGAATGCATAACTACATATCTGTTGAATGTAAACGGATACATTGTTGACATGCTACTGAGTAGTTACTGATAACCTATAGTGGGTCAACAGACGGACCATCAAAATAAAGTGTTACAATTCTTTTTTATCCAAAGCAACGTACAAAGGAGAATTTGAACCTGTAACCTTGTGATCTACAGTGAAATGCTCTACCCCTGAGCTATACCCCATCGTGTGATTCATGCTATATGTGGCTAAGCTCTGAATAAATCTAACATGAAACATAATGAGAACCTTACCTGTTTAAAGGCTGCTGTTCGGCATTGTTCTCCGGCATAGAACCAACCCACAGATCTTCCACCTGGATAAACACAAGGAGAACGTTCTTGTTACTATGCATTCACCTCTGACTCTGACTGACAGCCACAGTGCAAGCCCAGTCAGGACAGTTTAAGTCAGTGAGATCTCTAGTTTCTCCCTGGGTTTTCAATCACCTTGTGATCATTGGAACACTCTTGATTTATTTGGGATTGTTTTTTGTTGGAAGGGCAGCAAGCTGCCAAGTAAACAAGCACGCAATCAGCGAGTCGATAAACACACAGGAATGAGACGATAAGAATGCGAGCGCAATTCATGTCAATCCCTTCTGAATGCCAGCAACTCTGTTTCCCAGCAGGCTCTGAACCAAGAGACCATGTGATGGCGTCTAGCCGACCGGTGTAAAAAGAAAAAAAAATCATGATTCCAGAGCTTCACACCAACAACAACAAAAATGTTTCAACTATGCAACCTAGTTATTCCAGTGGCTGGAATTTGGTATACGTGAGAGCTCCAGAAAACAAAGTGGACCCTGCCAGTTTTCCAGGCATTTGTGAACCCAAATAGTCTACCTGGATCAAATTGCCTTTGGGGCTCGGCAAAACATCTGATCCTGTGAATTCACACACACACACAAACACACGCACACACAAACACGAACACACAGTAAAATGTTTACTGCTATGAGGAAACAGACAAGGGGGCTGTCATGATACTTCTTCGATGAATCTTGTGGTGATTAAGGTGACATGAAATGCGAAAACGATTCAGGAATTAAGACGTCGTCTTACAGTGTGATGCCAAACAAAGTGGTATTCTCACATCGGTTCATTCAAATAAACAAGACACATTCTCATAACCTCTGCTGTTGGTAAGACAGAGGTCAGTCAGAAAGTCAGTTTTCAAGAATAGGCCTCACCTGAATATCAATGCGTCACCAAACTAGGAGTCAGGTGGCTGAGCGGTTAGGGAATCGGGCTAGTAATCTGAAGGTTGTCAGTTCGATTCCCCGCCATGCCAAAATGACGTTGTGTCCTTGGGCAAGACACTTCCCCCTACTTGCCTCGGGGGGAATGTCCCTGTACTTACTGTAAGTCGCTCTGGATAAGAGTGTTTACTAAATGTAAATGTAAGCCTCAAGTCTGACCATCAGAAAAGAGAGGGCCTCGCCTGTGAGTCTGCTGTAGACTGCGATGCTTCATCCCATCCGAAAAGCACAGTACATGTGAGTTAGATAAGAACTCCACTAAAAGTGTTTAGTGGAAAATGACAGCAAAAGCAGAGAAGTGACATTTTTCCCAACCCGTCTAATGACAGCATCTGTTTGGATAGGATGCTCAGCCAACCACAACACGGACAACCACAGCTTTTTATTATCGCTTAAACACGCTCATTTACGAAACAATACGTGGCTAAAAATAGCAAGACCACAGATTTCATGCAATACAACCTCTTCCACACTGATAAGAGAGCTGAAAGAGATCAGAGGCAGTATTCACCCCAGAACTACAAATTCTGAAGCGATACAGTCAAAAACTACATATCCCACAACAGAAAAAAAGGATATCTTCAGTAAGTCTCCAAGGGTTCAACTGTGTGCCTTCAGTACCCAGTCGTGACGACCCACCATCTAACCCTAACTAGAGGACTATCTCTGACAGATGGGAGTCTGTGTGTATCATCTGTCTCAGGTAATTAGCTCTCTCATATCGTTTTATTCCAAAACCCCAGCTGGTCCAAGACCAGCTCTGCTATCCTCTGTGATAAATACAGCTCCATACTGTCCATCTTAAGGAAATGTCTCCCTGGGGAATTAATCCAGCCCAGTATACATTCTCAACAGCTTCAGTATGGACATTTATCCCCACCCCTTGTTATTTCAGTGTATCTGTACCTGTCGGCCAGGGGGCAGAGCTGTGGTGGAACCCACACAGGACAGGAGGACCGAGGGGGAAGGCAGAGTCCTCTTCACGTCTTAGATGATTACCAGCAGGCAGCGTAGAGGGCTGGACCCAAACGCCCCCCCTCTGACACTGAGGTTCTGATGGAGCTCTCCGACATGTTCCTTGGGTTCGGATGGAGATGGTTTTCTTTGGTTCGGATGAAACTCTCAGCTGGATTCTTTAAACCCGAAGGAACTTCAGTCTGTCGTGCCCACGTCCTCCTACCAGCGCTGGATGCCGCCAGTTTTCTAATCATCGGCACCTTTACCCTGTTAACAGTGATTGGCTTCCTATATTTACCCTTCTGGTTCCTGTATTCTCTGGGCAGTGTTGTTTACACCACTCTGGTTGTTATTCTAGTCGAGCTTTTGTTTATTTCATGGGTTGAAAATAAAGCACCAGCAACTTGTATTCAGCCTCGATGACCTCATCACAGGTTCCAATGGAACCCTTCAGTCAGGATCTTTTGTTGCTGCTCTGCCAGAGCTGAAGGCCGAGGCTGGGCCTACACAAGCCCCCGCGCCTGACTAACACACACACAGCCGAGGCTGGGCCTACACAGGCCCCCGCACCTGACTAACACACACACAGCCGAGGCTGGGCCTACACAAGCCCCCGCACCTGACTAACACACACACAGCCGAGGCTGGGCCTACACAAGCCCCCGCGCCTGACTAACACACACACAGCCGAGGCTGGGCCTACACAAGCCCCCGCGCCTGACTAACACACACACAGCCGAGGCTGCCACCCAGAACACACCTCTGCTAACTATATCTTAATTAAAGCAATCTCAGGGCCGGTGGTGCGCTAAACTGTGACGCTTTCCTGCAGCCCGGGAGATCCTTCTAGAAGAGTCGCATTAGCCTGAATAATAGCGTACTGTTGGGAGTATTTTCGGCGCCAAGTTATTAGGGACTGGAAGCGTTGCTTTATGTTACCGTACGGCACGTTATCGCGGGAGGATTCCGCAAATGTCTCCAAGATCCTCAGATGAAGGGATCAGATTAAAACGCTCGACGTCAGGCGGAAGCCTAATCTCTGTTTCCTTACTAAATAAAGGAAAAACAAACATGGAATCCCTGGGGATGATTCAGTTCAATGACACGTTGAGGAGGTGTACACGTCCCCCCCCCCGTCCCCCCCGACGGCTCAGCAGCGGTGTCACCGAACGGCAGCTTAATCACCAGTCTGAGACGCTCCGCGGTCGCCCAGCCACGACGCCGGCCACAATGGAACCAGGTAGCATTCAGCAGGAAACGTCACCCCAGCCAATTACACATGAGCTCATCTGTTGCCAAAACAGCCATTAATCCGAGTGGTGAGCCCACAGACCTGCTACTGAGGCCCCTAAGACACACCATCCCCCCTCCGTCCCTCCCTCCCTCTCTCTCCCCCCGTCCCCCATCCAGGGGGGACATGACTCACAGACTCAGGGTAGAAAAGAACAAGTGAGGATTCGTTCCGGGGACAATTAAATTGATCGATGTTCCACAACAATTTTATGAGGTAACATTTTCTGCTAGATCTGGCCAGATGAATAAAAAAAAATGTGATGAAGATTATTTCAAGGGTGATAGTTTGTTCCAGATATTTGTTGTAGGCTTTGTTTTGTCTGCAGTGAAACCTTGCCACTCGGATCAAGCCATTCTGCAACAGAGTTTTGCTCTAAAAATCATGACATGCAGTCCAGAAAGTTTGCCCTTTACACGAGACAATGACTACTTTAAATGATATCTCATGGTTTCTAATTTGTTTGATAGTACACTTTAATACTCGTCTGGCTATGGCCACTACATCTCTCTCTTTCTCTCCCTCTCTCTCTCGCTCTCTCCCTTTCACCCTCTCTCTCTCTCCCTCTCTCTTGCCCTCTCTCTCTTTCCACTCTCTCGCCCTCTCTCTTTATTACCATTGCTCCCAAACCACATTCATTTTCACAAAACCTTGTAATATTACGTTTTGAATAGTACACAGCCTTGAGTGGACATGACTCACCCAAACCACCTCACGCAGCCGTTTGTAACAAGATAACAAGGATGACTGATTGTTAATCCTCAGATAATACATTGTTATGGCGCCGATTGAAAAACATGTTACTCTCTAAACAGTATATCACATGAACACTGAATATGAGTTTCAAAAAGTTTGGACACAGCGACACAGTATAGTTAGCATCTGAAGAAAGCATTTCTTTCAACGTTGACTTTCAAAAAGTCTTTCTTGCGTCTGTGTAGTGGTTAAGGACTAGCCACGAGGCTAATAAAAGTACCACAGGTATTTCCTGAATGTAAACTCCATGATAGCTCAACTATCCACTACTACTGTAAACATGTATTTTCCCGTTTGCAACCACGACTAAATGATAACTGCTTTCACTTCCAACTGGTTCCATTGTTTGTTTACAGCAGGGTGGGGTGTCCACCCAACAAACGACACTCGTTCACTTTTGCTTGGTAAGACGACCAGATACATGTTTGTTTACCTCTGCGGAGAGGCTGAGAGTAAGTCATTGGTGGGGAATGCGGGTGTTTAGGGCTGGGGCATGTTGTGTTTGTGTGTGTGTGAATGTTTGTGTGCGTGTGTATGTGTGTGTGTTTCTGTGTGTGTGTGCGTGTGTGTTCTTATGTTCCACGTCTGAGCACTTCGGGGCCACTGTATGTAAACTCTCTATGAAAACCAATTTGGAAAACATGCATTATAAATAATAAAAATGTGAAATGTTTATGCAAATGTAATTAGTAAACTAATGGTCTTTCGTGTCAACAAATATCCACTGAAAACATCTGGTTGACTTGTGAGCTCAGCAGATTCTTGTAAAGAGTGTTGCAAGAAAACTCCAATCAGTCACAATGCTCAACATCCTGCCAAGTGAAAACAGAATAAGAAATAAACTCAGTTGTAACGAACTTCACAGACATATTGTAAACGTCCACACTCAAATTAATGAAAGCAACCGCCGACTTGTCAACGTTGGAAACGGTGCAGAGGTTAAATCTACGTGTGCTGGCTGTCCTATTTACAAGTTCACTCTAAACATTGTGTAGTGTTGCTTTTGGAGAGTTCTTTGATCAAAATATTTACTGCAAATCAGATAGTGGAGATGTTGTCCATATAACCGAGGCCAGATGTTTAGATACCTTGCCTAAGCCAATGGTTTTAAACACTGAGAGACACACTTCATCTCAAGCACAAGTGGATTAGCGTGAAATAGAAAAAACAACATTGAACTTCTCTGAGTTAAGACAATGTGCTAAGACAAAAGCTGTTTAATCATTATGCCAAATATGCTTTTAGTCACTTTCAAAGCAGCTCTACTGACTGTTTAATGCCAAGTCATTAGAAAGAGGAAACAGAGTTTTGAGTGAGCTTGATGGGTTGAAATGATAAGTCTTTTGAAAAGATCATAACTCAGAAGACGATATAAATGTTTGACAGATTTAAAGCATCTTTCTACTTAGTTATTTCCAAAAAACAGCATTTAAAACAACATTTGCTATTTACAATTTGACATTTGAAGGATATACAGTAGAATATAATTATGTAATCCTCACACCTTGAAATGTAAACGGACCATGAAAGCTTCAGTGGTACAATCCCATTTTAAGTTACTGATAAAGCCATCAAGTTAATATATGAACTCTCAAAATTATTAACTTGATTTAATACTAAATTACCCAAATTAATATATCTTTAACATGTTTTTATTTAGCACGGGCTACGTCATTCTTCCTTCCTGATTTCATGGGCAACTACCCTTGGCTGTTTTTATAGAGCTAGATGATCAGCGATGGGATCTTGATAAGACCAACAAAGCATGGTTTATGTCGACAGAAATACTGAAGAATCTGATATGCCGCTTCGTCGTTTTTTGTGAATGATCTTCAAGGTGAACCGAAAGTGCACCAGCAGCTATTCAAATTGCATTGACAAACCGCAGGTGTTCCCATGCTAACGGAACAAACACACAGCGTTGAGGGGTTGGGAACTCAAAGCGAGTTGACTACCTTGGCATTTGACGTAAGAGTATTTCTACAGCTGTGATGTATCATCCGTCTACCCAGTGTTGCTGTTGGTAATTCAGCCACCTTTTCAAGTGAGGGGCACAAAGGAAAACGAGGAGAAATATGACTCCTTGCGCTATATTGGAGCCTTTGATGTGTAGGAAAACCCAAAGCAAAGAATTTGTACAGGTATGATTGTGAAGGTCAAGGAGGTAAGAATCCGCCCTTGAAGGTTAAGAACTGAAAGGCATTTCGGTCTGAGCATGGATTACCTCTCATAAACTCAATCCTTTTAAGCCTTGTCACAAACCCGCCAAGGTATTAACCAGACTCAGCTGCAACAATCCATAATGACAACTTAAACCATTTTGTGCACAGTAGCAGAATAAACTTATTAAAGTTTGCAAAGGTGTTGCTGAACTTGGCTGAATCGGATATCTTCACCTCGGGACTTTGGATGCCTAATTCGAATATTTTGTTCAATCCAGACTATCAAAATACCACCTCCTCAATACCAGTTAATGTCCATATTAGGTACCAGACTGTTTCTATTGATAATTAGCAGAATAATTCCATATGAAAAGTGTTAACTACAGCATATGCTGAAACCTGGCAAAACTGACCGAACATTCTCCAATGCACTGTGTATTTTTACTTCAGATAAAGCCACGACCCTCGTTTAGAGATACCTACAGGGCTGCAGGAGAGCTCAGCTCCCGTCGGGGGGGGGGGGGGGGGAGGGTCTCCTTCAGACCATCGCGGGGGCTGGCGTCTTCTTCATTTGGAGACTAGTTGTGATACACGTACGACTGCAGGTCTCTCTTCTCTTTCGAGGAATGGCCGTCAGAAGGCTTTTCCAGAACTGGGCTCCTCCGGGCTCCATGCATCAGCTAAGCAAGCAGGAGCAGAGGAGGACTGGCCGGCCTACAAAGGTCTGATGCCTTAATACTTGACTGGAGAGTGGACATCCTTGTCACGTTGGCCACTGTTTCTTTCTGAGTGGATGGAGAACAGATGAGGACGCACGTGTTATGCCTGTGAGGGCTAGCGATGTGATGTGCTTGTCTACTTCATCCGCTGCTAGCGTATTTGATGCGCAGCGGTATGGTGTGTAACCTCTCTTTAGGAAGGTTATTTACAGTAATGGGATATATAAACTGTGTATATACTGTGTGTACATGTTGTGTCCTTGGGCAAGGCACTTCACCCTACTTGCCTCGGGGGAATGTCCCTGTACTTACTGTAAGTCGCTCTGGATAAGAGCGTCTGCTAAATGACTAAATGTAAATGTAAATGTAAATGTATATATATATATATAGCAGTGGTGCATAATGGTACTGTATTGGCACGTTTTCTAAGAGCTGGCATGAGAAATATTCAACTAAATTGACAGTACCTCACACGATTCAGATTCCACCAAAGCACAGAAGGGCCTCACCAGACACATGTTTCAGGTTTGGACATGTTTATACATAATACACACACCAATACTTATCACTGTAATTACACAAGTCAACAGAATAATTATCCATCATAAAGTGCCCAAAGGCTCTTTTTTATTCGACAGAACCAATATGATGTAAGAACCAACAGTATAGGTCATTTACTGGACTGTCGATAGGATGCACTTAATAAAACATTAAACAGATGTTGTTGCCTGCAAATCTGGTTTGTGTCCCTCTCAACATTCAGAAGTCATAAACTCACTCAGGAGGACTGAGAGAGAGAGAGAGAGAGAGAGAGAGAGAGAGAGAGAGAGAGAGAGAGAGAGAGAGAGACAGAGAGAGAGAGAGAGAGAGAGAGGCACGAGTGCCCACTCCAAACCAATTTGAACGTTTTTCATTGTTCCATCTGTTTCTAGAAGATCCAGGATGAATCGGCGAACGCTCAGCCTTGTGGCTATAGGACGAGGAGGGGGAGTGTGTGGCTATAGGACGAGGAGGGGGAGTGTGTGGCTATAGGACGAGGAGTGTGTGGCTATAGGACGAGGAGGGGGAGTGTGTGGCTATAGGACGAGGAGGGGGAGTGTGTGGCTATAGGACGAGGAGGGGGAGTGTGTGGCTATAGGACGAGGAGGGGGAGTGTGTGGCTATAGGACGAGGAGGGGGTGTGTGTGGCTATAGGACGAGGAGGGGGAGTGTGTGGCTATAGGACGAGGAGGGGGAGTGTGTGGCTATAGGACGAGGAGGGGGAGGGTCTGGCTATAGGACGAGGAGGGGGAGTGTGTGGCTATAGGACGAGGAGGGGGAGTGTGTGGCTATAGGACGAGGAGGGGGAGTGTGTGGCTATAGGACGAGGAGGGGAAGTGTGTGGCTATAGGACGAGGAGGGGAAGTGTGTGGCTATAGGACGAGGAGGGGGAGTGTGTGGCTATAGGACGAGGAGGGGGAGTGTGTGGCTATAGGACGAGGAGGGGGAGGGTGTGGCTATAGGACGAGGAGGGGGAGTGTGTGGCTATAGGACGAGGAGGGGGAGTGTGTGGCTATAGGACGAGGAGGGGGAGTGTGTGGCTATAGGACGAGGAGGGGGAGTGTGTGGCTATAGGACGAGGAGTGTGTGGCTATAGGACGAGGAGTGTGTGGCTATAGGACGAGGAGGGGGAGTGTGTGGCTATAGGACGAGGAGTGTGTGGCTATAGGACGAGGAGTGTGTGGCTATAGGACGAGGAGGGGGAGGGTGTGGCTATAGGACGAGGAGGGGGAGGGTGTGAGCGTGGGCCCCAGCGTCGTCTGACAGAGGCCACAGAGAGACAGCTGTCAGGGGGATGACAGGAAGGCTGTTCAGAGGTGCTTCAACTCCTAGTGATGTTTCAGACACTGACCCAGCGACCCAGACCCAGAGTGTGACTGGAGAGAGAGAGCTCAATGAAAAATCCACATAAGCTTCTATGTAAACCGATGACATCAAACTCTTTCATCAAAATCAAAAAAAGACTGGATTTCTTAAAGTCAATTCATAGATTGTATAATTATTATTGACCCAAGGAAATTGCTTAGATGACTCAAATAGTTTGATGCAATCGGTTTCCACAGAAGTTACGAGTGTTGTGAACTCAAGCGGTTCACAGTGTTCCCTGATGGAACTTCTCCGACACAGCCTCTCCAACAACTCCCGGGGATTTCTCAAACACGACGACCCAAACCAAGACCCACAGTTGAGACAGAGCTCTGTGAAAACATCAGCACAGCACTCAACCTAATCCCCACGGCCCGAGACTGCATCAGCTCTGATTTAAATGTCACATCTCTCAATAAACCTGCCCGATGGAACCGTCTCTCGCTCAGAACTCCTTTTATCTGGGTCACGCGAGAGAGAAAATGGAGTCTGACAAAGCCAATGGTCCTGCTACCAAATATATCCAATATAAAACACTTCTCCAGGCCCATAATGGCTTACCTCGTCCTAAATCAAGCCTTTCCCTGGGCTCCGCTGGATTTGAGAAGGGGAAACATGAAGAACAACAATATTGTTACTTCAACTCAGAGGAATTTGTGGGCACCGAGTCAAGAAGACAAGCCCCTGGAGGAGGCTCGGGCCACTGGAGTCTACTGAAATCAGACAGAACAACAAACAAACACAAACAGAATCACACATTAGCACACACACACACACACGCACATGCATTGCACACCTATGCAACCGTACACACATACACACACGCATGCCCGTATACACAAACACACATGTACGCACCCACATGCAATGACACACACACGTGCACAGACACACACACACGCACGCACGCAAACAAACACACAAACACACACAGGCACAGACACACACACACTGCCTCACACTTCTACACAACCATGCATCCTCCTCCACTCTCCTGCTGTTCCCAGCTGCTGTCTGTAGGAGAGGCCTGGGCCCCGCCTCGAACTTCACACCCTGGCTAAAGTAGATCTCTAAATATAGAATTGAACAGCTTGTCGTGGGTTTATCTGAAAAGCGACACATTGTCTTGCCCTTTCCTTTCCTCTGCGAACAGTACATGCCCTTGTGTTATCAGTCGCACCAAGGCTCTGGGACGGTTCCCTTCCTTCTCATCCTCCATGGCAGCTTCTGTCATGTCTGCTTGGATGGGCTGTTGCTGCACAGCAGACTGAAGTCTGATGGCAGTCTGAAGACAGTCTGAAGACAGTCTGAACGCAGTCTGAAGGCAGTCTGAAGGCAGTCTGAAAGCAGCCTGAAGGCAGTCTGAAGGCAGTCTGAAAGCAGTCTGAAGGCAGTCTGAAGGCAGTCTGAAGGCAGTCTGAAGGCAGTCTGAAGACAGTCTGAAAGCAGCCTGAAGGCAGTCTGAAGGCAGTCTGAAGGCAGTCTGAAGACAGTCTGAAGGCAGTCTGAAGGCAGTCTGAAAGCAGTCTGAAGGCAGTCTGAAGGCAGTCTGAAGGCAGTCTGAAGGCAGTCTGAAGGCAGTCTGAAGACAGTCTGAAGGCAGTCTGACAGGACCATAATGACGGCATCCCAAAACAGTGGAAATTATAACATTACGGTTTTGTCATGCCCCCCAGACCTTACAGTAATATGAAATTATTGTTATGTAGGCATTGTGAGTCAATTATTTCAAAATCATACTGTATTTGTATTACATTAGTGGTAGAGGTTGTATGGACAATGTTATTGCATTGTTTATTCAAAGATGGTTTATTCCATTTTTCTAGAAAAGTGATTCTTTCAGGGGCAACAACGCAGCTAAGGGAGTCAGGTGGCTGAGTGGTTAGGGAATCGGGCTAGTAATCTGAAGGTTGCCAGTTCGATTCCCGGCCGTGCCAAATGACGTTGTGTCCTTGGGCAAGGCACTTCACCCTACTTGCCTCGGGGGAATGTCCCTGTACTTACTGTAAGTCGCTCTGGATAAGAGCGTCTGCTAAATGACTAAATGTAAATGTGTGGGCTTGTGAAGTAAGACTAACTTCCTAATTCATGTTCTCCAACACCCACACACAAACTGTGTCATTACTCGGACTTGTGTTTTGCCCATAACAGTAAGTAAACTACCACTAAATCTGGACAAATATGAGAACCCACAAGTGCATTAGCTCACATTGCATGGTGTAATCACGGTGGTATTAATAGAAGAAACCAAGTTTGTTTGGATATCATATCCACCATGATAATTGAAGCCAAATGTTTAGAAATGAGAGCTTATACAGCACATGACTGTGAGTTCCATTACAGATGAATTGATTTGTGTATGTAAACAAACAGATGAGGAGAAGGGGGGAGGGATAGAGCGCTGAAAGCACAACGCTGGTTCTTCAGGGATTCCGGAGAGGCCTGGTTAACGTGAAGGCCTGGTTCTGACTTACAAACGTGGATCATGAGTCAGTGAGTCAGGAAAACAAACACGAAAGAACGAGAACACATTTCAAGTCACTGTGTAGGATTCGTGTCTGTACGTGTGCGCACACAGTACGTGGGTGTGTGTACGTGTGTTTGTGCCAGCCACACTAACATGCAGACACGTGACATTAAATAATGAATCGATGTTTTCATTGTCCATGTGTAACACACACCGCAAGACACAAGCCACACGTAATAAAGACACCAGAAAGCCCCAGACCAAACCGGTCTCTCCATAAGCGGCAGTTTGTGCTCAGCATCTGCGTTGCAGCCAGCTGCTTTTGATAACCAGTAATTGGATTCACTTGTTTTAATTTAGCCCACTACTGTAGCCTTGTTCCATAACTCACTACAGAAGCGTGATTATCCTTTAACTTTATGTTCAATTTCCTTTTCAGTAATTACCCAGCTAAGAGAAGAAGTCGAAAGTATTAACACCCGCATGCCTGCTCTCATAACGGAGCAGGCCCGTCATAAACTATGCAAACTAGCTGCCGATCCGCCACCCCACCAGGATTGGGATCCTAGTTATTGACCTAACAGGTTATTTCTCTACCGGAACGGTCTTGTAGGATGCAACGGGTTGCCTACAGTAGCAGCAGGCAATTTCACTTTCAACAACTGAAATCCGAGAACAGAAATTATGGTTTGTAAACCTATTAGTAAAACTATTAGGCTAATAGCCTGAACGGCTTTTGCCTCCAGTTATGTGGGCCAGGGAAGAATGTAGGCTATTTTGTACATTTCGCTGGTGTATGTGTTAAAAATCATAATCACATTAGTAGGGACACCTTCAAAGAGATATTACCTCTCACGAAATCTTCAACGGCGTTAAGAGCAGAGGGGGAGAGTGACGAAGCAACTTCGATGAGACAACTTGCCGCGTTCTCAGCATGCAGGTTATCAGGCGCACAGGTCTACTGAATTCCCAACCCCTTCATTTGAACGAAATCAAGACTACAGAAAAATTCCCCCGCCGAATGAGTAGTGTTTGGAAATAAAGAAAACATAAACTTATCAAGAAGTCCGTGAAGATGTTCGGCTGAGTTCAACTGCATGGGTACTGTGAGAAGCGCAGGTTCTAACGGAAATAGTCGAGCCGAGCCGAACAGTAAACCGAGTCGTTAAGCGCACGCGATTGTCCAACAATGATTTGTGTCGAGGCAGCCAGAAGGGGATTCGAATAAACTTGTTTCAATGTGCTAATTAATATGACTAATATTGCATGAACATGTATGTAGGATACATGTTCATGCAATTGTATATTCATAAACATATATTCGATTTAACTAACTATTACTTTATTAGGCTATACATTTTCTGCTGACGTGTTTTTTAATCTCTCGGGGCACTGCGGCGTCCATAATGAATCAGTCACTATTCAAATGTATCGAATACAGGTCACACAACGTGTGTGTTTGTTTTAATGATTAGCTGTAGGCTTGTATATTATTCCCAGGTCGGTGTGCGTGTGAGCGCCAGTTTGGACTTAATATAGAGCAGCTGAAAACTTTGAAGCATATGCACGCGTTGGTTATTATTCTCATTCTAGCATATCGACGGCCATATTACTCTGGTGTCGATCTTGCGTGGCATTCCTATAATGTCTATGCACGAATGTTATGATCTGCTAGAGAGGACGATTCCGTGTTCTGACTGAAGCCGGTCCATTCAAGCTTTTAAAGTCAATCCCAGCCTCTGATAGGCAAATGCAAAACAATGTAATGTATTACCATTTGGTCCGTTAAAACCTTTATTTAGCCTATATAAGAAACATGTTTCTCGTGGAGGTACCGTAAGTGAGTTACGCTTCTTATTGAGTCTGCTCATCGGTACCAGGGGTGAGTAGGGCAGCTAACGTCACCGAATACTTCTCTTGACTCATAGGCAGGAGGCTAGAAAGGCCAAATAGGAGGGGAAAAAACTATTCGGTGACCTTATGATGTTGTAATTTAACTTAGAGCATGTCACTTCTTCTAAAAATAAAAGACCAGTCAGACCAAAATAGCAGCTCTATTTCTGTTTGGTGTTTCTGTTGGACGCCTCTCTCTCTCTTTAGGAGGTGCGTGGGGGGGGGGGGGTAAGAGTGTGTTGTTTTGTTTTTCATTCTTTCTCCCAAAAAAGAACAAAGCGAGAGAAGAAGAGAGGAGAGAGAGATCAGCCCCAGAAGCTTCCTCAATCATCACAAACTACCAACAGTTGTCTAAACGATTGAGCCCTCTCACGATTAAATCCCAAATCCACTATTCAAGCTCTGTGGACTGATGGTATAATAGTTGGCTTGATTGGAGCTCCCATTCAGGCGCTGGCTCTTTATCTTTCAATCCAGTCAGGCAAACGTGTCAGCTGAATGACTGCAGAAGCATTACTATTATATAACTCTCCCGTTTGACCTTTGAATCGTACAGGGTTACCCACGACTTGACACGAAGAGCATCACATAATAAAGACCGAGGCGATGTTTTTCACTGTGATTCTTCATGCACGGTCGGAGTGAGGTTGCAATGAGGCGGGTCAATGACGTGGACATATTACTCGTTCTACTCAGGACGACGGATCAGGTCTCCACCTCTCTTCTCTCTTTGATCACGTCTCTGTGCTCTTTATCTTGATCTCTCTCTTTGTCTCTCACCATAACACACATGCACAACATCAATAACACTGACAAACACTGAAATTGCTCCCTTTTCCCCTCTGTCTCTCTCTCTCTCTCTCTCTCTCTCTCTCTCTCTCTCTCTCTCTCTTTCTCTCTCTCTGTATCTCTCCCTCTCCCTTCTTCTTTCAGCCAGCAGCTATACGATGCCCTGATGGTGCAGTACTACTTAAAGTTGCCCCTGTTTAGGTTTCCCCTGCTTTTAAAAGCCCCGGAGCTATAACAACTTCCCAGTGCCTATTTCGGACCCAAACACAGACTGAGGAATGTGTTTTATACACTCGCACAGAGACTAAATGTGCTCGCAGGAAATTACCTCAAAACACTGACTGACAGTGATCTGTGGAAAGGGGTACAACAACATCACACGGCCCAGCCAGCAGAGATGTGGCTGGGTGGGACGGCAACCATTCAAGATTCAGTCCCGAGTTCTGACAGCGGGTAACACGGCCTACAGTACCGCTCTCTGTCCTCGCGGAATGAGAAAGCACAGTTACTTATTTTACTTGAGAATTGAAAATACATGCTTTCCCTGAAGAAAATGTAGACTCTTAATATAATAGCCGGGTCAATAATGTACCTAAATCCTTATTTTACCACCCTAACAGCTTATCATCACGAAAAGCTAATTTCCACCCTCTGCAAGCAAAGGTATCTTTTAGAAATCTATATTACGTTAATGTTGAACCAAAGCACTAGACTCAACTTATGAACAGTTGGGTCTAGACTAAACCTCCAATCCTGTTTTCATTTGAAGACTCAAATAAGCCACAGGTGTCTGTCTACTTGATATGTGTATTATCTCACTCTCACTCTCCCCATCATCCTTCTCCACAAAATGGTCCACACAGCTAGATACATTTCCACTAATTATGAAGACAGGTGCGAATGGCATATTACACTTGTTTTAAGCGGAAATTCTATCCGGACTTATGATAAACCAACACGTCTCATTCTATAGAGTAACACAACAGGGTCCTTCCTCTGGTTATTGAATCTATGTTATGTGAAATATTGACTTGAAACCTTATCACCTGGTTTGAATATTAAAATCTTGTGATGCCACAGTGCTGCCAACAGGCGTCTGCTTTGGAGAGTCTGGATGCCAGTTGAATGAGAAGCCTCTTCCAAGAGACGATTTGATGACAGGGTTAGATTGCATCGAAACGTGGATATTTTATGTCTGGAAACCCAAGAGCCAATATCTTATATTGAAACAGATGAAATCCCGGTTCAAAGACGGGTTGGACGGACGTGGAATCCACGTGGGTGCCTGCTCGGATCAGCTTCCTGTCACAGATCTCGGGAGAAGTTTGTAAATTGGTTCAGCCCGTAGGTGCTGTCACGGCGGCCATCTTTGTTTGTTTTACTTTTTTCTTTTCTCCAAACAGACCGATTGTAATAACATGAGTAATTCTGACTGACTCAAGTCAAAATGAAAGGAGGCACGAGATTAGAAAGCAGGGAGGCATCCACAGAGCAGCAGCTCCACCAAGTTGCCCGTGACGTCAGGTTTCTCGAGGGAAACAGTGCAAGCACTAAACACATTTAAGACCCCGCCGATTGGAAACAGATTTGACCTGACAAGTGTGTTTGTAGCCAGTTGTGTGGCGACAAGCCTGCGGTTCGAGTGTGTCCGTCTGCGTGTGTGTTGAGGGGGCATCTGTGTGTGCATCTGTGAATGTGTGTGTCTGCGTATATTTCGTGTCAGGTGGCGGATTCCAATTCGGTCTTTACCACCCGTAAAACCCACTCAAACTGGGCAGTCAGGAGAGTCTCAAAGCACTGAGATGAAGCCTAAGGTGCAGCTGACGAATGCTAGCAAGCCGCCAAGCTACATAAAAGAGAGATCTCTCTCAGCCATTGAAGTGAATTTCAAACAGTTGTTTCTAATTAGGTCCAGCTCCTGGGATCAGCCAAGGAGATACCTTCCCCTCTGAGCGTCTCCACTTCTATAAACAACCCATCCTCGGCTTTCTGAGCGAGTACATTGAGCCCTGGACCTTAATCAGGCGCAGTCTAAGGGCCTGGCCCAGGTCTAGAATCAAGCCTGTTTCTTGAACCAGTTCCAAGCCCAGAACTAGGCCCGGAGCCAAGCCCAGGACCAAAACACTACCTGGACAAGGGCCCAGAACTAGGCCCAGAGCCAAACCCAAGAAGCTACCTTTAACCAGGACCAGGATAAGGGCCTAGAACTAAGCCCAGAATCAAGTTCTAGACCAGGCCTAGCCGTTTGATCAGAACCAGGGATGGCAGACGCCTCAGCCAAGACGTCTACACAACACCACTCAAGTCCCAACTTATAATAATCG
Source organism: Osmerus mordax (assembly GCF_038355195.1). Lineage (NCBI taxonomy): Eukaryota > Metazoa > Chordata > Actinopteri > Osmeriformes > Osmeridae > Osmerus > Osmerus mordax. The sequence goes on along the minus strand of NW_027120536.1, from coordinate 1,138 downwards.
TGTTTTGAATATTTATGGAGGTCACAGAGAAAGAATCTCCGAAGTTAACTGTGAGTGCCAGGGCAGATCTAAACACCATGTGTCATGACTGGAGCCCCAAAACAGAGAGTCAGGGCCACGCTATCAGGCTGACATCTTTACACAGAAACCCTCAAGTGCTTCCATGTCGATATTTAGACAACATGCCACATTGTCTCTACCTCTCTTTCTGTCTCCCGGTTCTTTCTCGTCTGTCTGTTTCTCCCTCTTTCGCTCTTTTTCTATTTCTCCTTTTTACACACACACACACACACACACTCCCCCTCGGCCCCTCCTTTTTGGTCTCCTGCTCTATTTCTCTCCTTTTTTCCCCCTAACGTCAAAACACTCCAAACTCACAGTACTTGCAGTGTTCACCGACAGCGGTTCGGAGCTTCTCTCCCCAAACTCTGTCAGCCTGAACAGTAGAGCAATCTCTGTTTCTCTCCCCTCCAGTCAAAAGAAAAAACGAGTTCACCTTTTCTTTATCACTCCAGTGGCTGCCAAGGCTATTATCGTCTTCTTGAGTTACCCATCCAAAGCTTACAGTTATGAATCTTAATACTTTGCTCCTTTGAAACCCGTATCACTGTGTATACTCTGGTGAAATATCTTCATTTTCTGTTGCTGCACTTTGATCACAAAGTAGAAGTCAAAAAAATACTAAAATACTTTTCAAGCGTCTGATATTGAACCAGTCACGCAGGGGTCAAGCTGGGTTTGCTACCTCTTATGAATGATACACGTTATTATTTCAGAGTAATTTATGCTCTCAGAAGTATTATTTTAAATCGCTTCATTCCATGCAATCACTGATCTTTGAAGGAATCTCCTAGGCTGTGATAACACATTTTGCTGGTATTTGGTAACAAGAGAGGGTCAATGACGTGTCAGCACAGTTAATCAATCCAATTAACTGTCATTCCAGCTGTCATTTCCATGAACTGTAAAAATGTAAACGAGGCGTCGGGTTTGCTTCACGTCTGAAACAAAGCTACAGAAGACAGACCTGCCAGGGACGGACCAGACCAGAGATGGAAACTGCACCTAGGCTAGCTACATGACTCACCCTGTCTGTTAGGCTGAGCTGCAGGAGGGTGGAGGGGTCCTTTGCTACCAA
>NW_027120535.1:0-21895 GCF_038355195.1 Osmerus mordax | reverse complement strand
GGTAGAGAGGGGGATTGGAGGAGGAGGTGGAGAGGGGGATTGGAGGAGGAGGTGGAGAGGGGGATTTTAGGAGGAGGTAGAGAGGGGGATTGGAGGAGGAGGTGGAGAGGGGGATTGGAGGAGGAGGTGGAGAGGGGGATTGGAAGAGGTGGAGAGGGGGATTGGAGGAGGAGGTGGAGAGGGGGATTGGAGGAGGAGGTAGAGAGGGGGATTGGAGGAGGAGGTGGAGAGGGGGATTGGAGGAGGTGGAGAGGGGGATTGGAGGAGGAGGTGGAGAGGGGGATTGGAGGAGGAGGTGGAGAGGGGGATTGGAGGAGGAGGTGGAGAGGGGGATTGGAGGAGGAGGTAGAGAGGGGGATTGGAGGAGGAGGTGGAGAGGGGGATTGGAGGAGGTGGAGAGGGGGATTGGAGGAGGAGGTGGAGAGGGGGATTGGAGGAGGTGGAGAGGGGGATTGGAGGAGGAGGTGGAGAGGGGGATTGGAGGAGGAGGTGGAGAGGGGGATTGGAGGAGATGGAGAGGGGGATTGGAGGAGGAGGTGGAGAGGGGGATTGGAGGAGGTGGAGAGGGGGATTGGAGGAGGTGGAGAGGGGGATTGGAGGAGGAGGTAGAGAGGGGGATTTTAGGAGGAGGTGGAGAGGGGGATTGGAGGAGGAGGTAGAGAGGGGGATTGGAGGAGGAGGTGGAGAGGGGGATTGGAGGAGGAGGTAGAGAGGGGGATTGGAGGAGGAGGTGGAGAGGGGGATTGGAGGAGGAGGTGGAGAGGGGGATTTTAGGAGGAGGTAGAGAGGGGGATTGGAGGAGGAGGTGGAGAGGGGGATTGGAGGAGGAGGTGGAGAGGGGGATTGGAAGAGGTGGAGAGGGGGATTGGAGGAGGAGGTGGAGAGGGGGATTGGAGGAGGAGATGGAGAGGGGGATTGGAGGAGGAGGTGGAGAGGGGGATTGGAGGAGGAGGTGGAGAGGGGGATTGGAGGAGGTGGAGAGGGGGATTGGAGGAGGAGGTGGAGAGGGGGATTGGAGGAGGAGGTGGAGAGGGGGATTGGAGGAGGAGGAGAGGGGGATTGGAGGAGGAGGTGGAGAGGGGGATTGGAGGAGGAGGTGGAGAGGGGGATTGGAGGAGGAGGTGGAGAGGGGGATTGGAGGAGGAGGTAGAGAGGGGGATTGGAGGAGGAGGTGGAGAGGGGGATTGGAGGAGGAGGTGGAGAGGGGGATTGGAGGAGGAGGTAGAGAGGGGGATTTTAGGAGGAGGTAGAGAGGGGGATTGGAGGAGGAGGTGGAGAGGGGGATTGGAGGAGGAGGTGGAGAGGGGAGAGCAAAGTTCCCTCCCTCCCAGCCTGACCACTCCTCCTCTTGGCAGGATCAGTGTTATGTTATCTACCTGTGCCAGTAGGGGTCAGATACTGCAGCAGAACAGGACACACACACAGACACATACAGATACACACACACACATACGAGACAGTGAGTGAGGAGGTTCCACCACTGCAGGCAAAACAATGACATTTTTGTCGCAGCCCTCGTCACTGAGTGTGACTGTGTGTGTGTGACTGTGTGTGTGTGACTGTGTTTGTGTGTGACTGTGTGTGTACGTACACCAGAGCAGGATCAGAATAGCAGCTCAGTTATAGAGCCTCTCCTCTGAGACGCTCTCTCATTACAACATGACCCCCCCCCTTACCCCTCCTCACCTGGCTGCCACCCCCCTCCTAACCCCTCTTACCCCTCCTCACCTGGCTGCCACCCCCCCCCCCCTTACCCCTCCTCACCTGGCTGCCACCCCCCTCCTAAGCCCCCTTTACTTCCCTCTTCCTCATGGAGAACCCACCATAAGTTAAGAGGAGGAGAGAAGGGAGGAGGGGTGACTCCTGTCTTGATCAGCCAGATGTTATGAGAATCACCTCCTAAATCTGCTCTGTTTCCATACTTAACCCTCCCTTGGGCTTCACACACACACACACACACACCCAAGTGCTCATGCACACATGCTCGCTCACACTTTGGATTTCACAGCTCCCTTAATGAGTTTATGAGGTTTAATCATCACTCTTGTCCTCCTCTCTCTGGGTCCAGGTTAGAGAAGAAGGAAGAGGGTGAAGAAGGAGAGGATGCAGAGAGGAGGAGGAGGAGAGGGAGAGAGGTAGGACAGGATAGAGAGGAGGAGAGCAGTTGTCTAGCTGTGAGCAGTAACAGCAGTCTGGTGAATGGGACATTGATGCTATTTCAGGTGGGGCTGTAGCCTCACTCCACTCTGGGGAAACGGACTATAACCAGCACACACACACACACACACTATATACACACACACACTTACTATATACACACACACCCATACATATTCTCACACTAAAAATTGTGAGTGTGTGGGATGTGTGTGTCTGTCAGGTGTGTGTGGGATGTGTGTGTGCTGCTAACCGTCTTGCAGTAAACTCAGTGTGTGAAGTGAGTATATTTCTCTCTGAGTCTTCCTGCGTCAGCACAACAGCCCTGAGCACACACCTCGCTCACTCTTTCCTCCTCTCTCTCCCTCTCTCCTCTTCTCTCTCCCTCCTCTCTCTCTCTCCTTCTCTCCCTCCACTCTCTCTTCTCTCTCTCTCTCCCTCCTCTCTCTCTCTCCTCCTCTCCTTTCCTCTTCTCTCCTTTCCTCCTCTCTTCTCTCCTTCCCATCGCCTTCCCTCCTTCCCTCAGAACCAGAGAGCTGGACTCATGTTCTACACTGGTAACCAGAGAGCTGGACTCATGTTCTACACTGGTAACCAGAGAGATGTTAAGATGTTCTCAGATGTTCTCTGTGCTGAGAGGAAGGTCAGTGCCACTGCTGGAGGCAGCTGCTAAAAACAGATGTATTTCTGTGAGATCCATATGAGAGAGATAAAAGAGGGAGGAGAGAGATAGAGGAGAGAGATAAAGACAGAGAGATAATAGGAGAGAGGAGATAGAGGAGGAGAGAAGGAGAGAGGGTGAAAGGAGAGAGAAGAGAGAGAGGAGCAAGTGAAAATATCCAATCCAAGATTACACTATCGATTGTACATGAGAGCTGAGTGTATGTGCTGTGTTTGTCAGAGAGATCGCTTATAGTGTGTCAGTGCATAAATCTGAGCGTGTGTTCGTGTCTGTGACTCAGCCTGACTGTGTAAATGCTTCACAGCAGCAATCCTCGTAGACGACGTTTAGGAACTAACGAATGATGCCGGCTTTATACATCTTGTATATGGGGCCTGCTCCCTTCACGGTCCTCCAGCCCCCCCCCCCCCCATGAGTCACCATGTTCCCATGGTGACTCCGTGATTGACGCCACCCGAATAGTTTGTCCCGAGACTGCGTTACCAGGGGTTACCATGTGATTCACTCAAAGTGCACAGAGCGAGACTATTTCCTAAATACTTCAACTTCGTAAAAAACACAGTTCGACCACTCCACCGAATACCAACACGACCAAAACCATAAGGAGAAGTCAGTGACACTTAAAAAGTGTATTTTTAAAGAAATTCCCAGCTGACAAACGTGGACTGAAACATTTTTCACCGCGACATTCCTCCCAGAGCGCGGAGCCTAGTTGTTGTTGCTCATCTAGTCCTGAGAGCGTGAGGAAGTCCACCGAGGTAAGATTTTTACATAAAACCTCCACTAAACCCACATTAATCACTTTTATTTTACACTACACATTTTGCTAAAACGTCACTTGACGTTAAGCCACTATAGGTGCCTCATGTGAAGCTCGGTGACATTGCTTGTAAAAAGGGCTATAAATAAAATTCGATTTGATTTTAAAGGCGGTCTTTTGTTCCAAAAGTTCCCGTTCAAATTCAGATTTCAGAAGACGGTTGAGTCTATCTTTGGTGTGTGGAGGTAGGAGGTAGCGGGCCTGGCTGAGCGCTTCGAGTGTTCCCAGAAGAGCTCTCCAGTTCAGCTGCAGCCGGTCACAACCGCAGATTGAAGCGTGGGAGTTGAGCGTTTTACTGTACCAAATACTTCTAGCTACATTAACTCTGAGATAGACGCTCTCTCCCCCTCCCTCCCATCCTCTCATCATCGTCATTTGAAATGCTAATTCCCGTTCTCCCGAGTCCCGCAGGTGTCCAAACTGTGTTTGAAACGGAATTGCTTGTCATATCAGGTCACTCACACCGTAATGAGTAAATCTGCTCTCAATTTGAAGTGTATAAGTAGTGAAATACGTCCGGTGAATGTTGGTTTTATATCAGCCTAGCGAGGTTACTCCAAGAACGTGTTCCTCCAAGCCCCCTTGATTACCGTCACGTGGCAGGAGAGAAGCGGGCTGCTGTTGTCATTCCATGTTGTGGCAGAAAACACGTTGGCTAAAGTAAAGGAATAAATCCTAGTGTAAATAAAGATCTAGTCACACCCCAGGACCAGGAGAGCTCTGGGGCTCTCTCAGCGGGGTCTCACCCCCGGAACAACTCCCCGGAATACAAACTGTGGTTCTGGGTCTGTCAGGGTTCCTCCGGTTCTCTAACAGGGCTGGGTATCAAGGTTCTGGTTCTCTAACATGCTTCTCTAACAGGGTCATGTAACGGGGTTGTGTAACATGGTTTTGTAACAGTAAAGAGAGCTCACACAGTAAGGGTATAAATACGGATGTGAATAAACTGGATGTCATTCTGTGATGAAATACGTTTACTGCGGAAGTACACCTCCTTACATTCTATCACCCCGCACACACACACACCAGCATGGGTTGGTTTTACTACCCTAGTGGGGGCTAATAATGCACTCCCTTTGAAAATCCCATTATCCCCAACCCTAACCTTAACCCTTAATGTAATTCACACCCTGACACAAACTCAACCTAAAACCCACCAGAAACGGCACTTGAAGGACTTCTGTCCCCACAAGGCTAGTTAAACAAGATCAGCAACACACACACACACACTGGCTAGCCTGAAAGAAAACTGCAGTCTGTCTGTGCTACCCAGGGAGTAGTTTCATACACTAGTGTGGGTGGAGGATACTACACTCACAGTGATTTCACACACACACACACACACACACACACACACACACACACACACACACACACACACACACACACACACACACACACACACACACACACACACACACACACACACACACACACACACACACACACATCATATAAGCATCTGTGTCTGAGCCTGTCTCTCTCTCTCTGTCTACCTCTGTCTGTCTACCTCTCTCTCTCTGTCTACCTCTGTGTGTGTCTCTTTCTCTCTCCCTCCCAGCTCTGAGCACCAGCTTGTCCAACTTTCTCAACATCCTTCTCTCCATCCCAACCTCCGTCATGCTCACACTTTAAGAGGAATAGACCCTCCTCTCTTCCCCTCCTCTCCTCTGCTCCCCTCCTCTCTTTCCCTCTTCTCTTCCCCTCCTCTCCTCCCCCCCTCTCCTCTGCTCCCCTCCTCTCTTCCCCTCCTCTCCTCTGGTCCCCTCCTCTCCTCCCCCCCTCTCCTCTGCTCCCCTCCTCTCCTCCCCCTCCATGTCACCCTCACCAGTCAGTGTGTCTCAACAGCATAAAACACAGTAACTGATGCTACTGATTAGAGTCAACATGGTGTAACGTCAGTGCCTAGCAACACACCACAAAACACAGGTGAGGTGGGGGGGCAACAGAGAGAGGAGGTTTGGGAGAGAGGGACAGGAGACAGAGTTTCACTGTGTGTGTGTGTGTGGCACATACTTGTGTGTGTGGCACATACTTGAGTGTGTGTGCAGCTATGCGGGGCGCTGAGCGCGGGGGGCTGTGGTCCAGGAGTGAGAGCCAGAGGAGAGGGGAGCGCAGGACCCGGGTGATCCTGCAGGGGGCGCTGGAGAGGCTGGACCAGGCCAGGGCCCTCCACATCAACACCCTGACCAGAGAACAGAGAGGCATCCACACTGACCTGCTCAACATCCACACAGGTGTGTGTGTGTCAGCTGTGTGTGTGTGGTATGTACCTGTGTGTGCGTGTGTGTTAGCGCACCTGTCTGTTAGCGTCTGTGTTTGTGTCAGGAGGTAACCAGTGCCGTGCATCCTAGGTAGTAGGAGGATCCTGCAGCCTCTGGGAGCTGTGTACCATGGCCTCCTCCATGTCCCCCACAGAACTACACTTCCCATGATCCCCCGGGCCGGACGGGAGCCTGCCTCTCACAGGTCAGCTCTCTCTTCTTGGAACAGAAATAAGGTGACTCAGTGTAGAAGATGTGACATGTGACAGGAACAGGATGTGACAGGAACAGGAAGGTGACTCAGCAAAGAGGATATGTGCTTGGTGCTAATAGATGTCACAGTGTAGCAGAGTGAGGCTAATCTGCATGTGTGTGATAATGAGGAGAGCAGCTTCCTGGTCTAACTGCCTCGCTGGCTCAGGAAACGAGACTCCACCCCCCTCCACAAACATGGTCTCTATTGGTCCCTGCAGCCTGATGGTGATTGGCTGAGGGACTGTAAGCCGCAGGACTGGCTGATTATGCTAATCCAGGAAAAGATAACGTTACACACACTCACACACACACACACACACAGAGATAACGGCAGGGTTTAAACCAGACAGGCAGGAAGAATACTTTATCCCTGGAGAGAGAGGGAGCATCCCTCTGAAGTTCTCTGCTTTCTGTGTCTGTCTGTGTGTGTTTGTGAGTGTGTAGTCTTCATCTCTGCTCCTCTCTGGTATAAAGCTGCTCTGCTCTCTGCACTTGTGGGCAGCTTTACTGATGCATGTTACACACACGCGTTACACACTCCTCACACACACACACTCCTCCATGTGTTTGTGTGGCCTCCTCCTGTCAGGTATCCGCAGACTGATTCTAAACTCATTTTCTTTTACAATGTGCAGCCCTCTGCCAACATCTTCTGGATTTATAGTTCTCCCCCCCCGTCCCATCCCCCCTGTCCCCCTCCCCTGCATGCTTTCCCTCCTTCCCTTTCTCTCTCCCTCCCTTTCTCTCTCCTTCTTGCTCTCTCTCTCCTTCTTTCTCTCTCTCCCTCTCTCTCTCCTTCTTGCTCTCTCTCTCCCTCTCTCTCCTTCTTGCTCTCTCTCTCCCTGTCTCTCTCTCTCCTCGCTCCCCCTCCCTCCCTGTCTCTCTCTCTCTCACTCTCTCTCTGTCTCTCTCCTTCTCGCTCTCCCTTCCTGTCTCCTTCTCCCTCCCTGTCTCTCTCCTTCTCGCTCTCCCTTCCTGTCTCCTTCTCCATCCCTGTCTCTCTCCTTCTCGCTCCCCAACAGCCACAGAGCTATCCCCAGAAGTGTTTGTGTGTATGATTGTGTGTGTGAGTGTGTGTGTGTGTGTGCTGGTACATGACTGTGCTGTAGGCTCTGTCTCACACCAGTGGCAGATCCCAGAAGCTGCAAATGTGTTTGTCTGACAGCAGATAGCACTGCTCTTAATGTGACCACCATGTAACTGTTGGCACTGAACATTCTGTTATTTATTAATTGGTGTGTGTGTGTGTGTCCAGGCCAGTGAGAGCTCAAGAGGAGGGGCTGCGTGCTGTGGAGAGAGACCAGGGGAGGGAGGAGGACTCCAGTCATGCTGAGAGAAGAGAGGAGGGGAGGGAGGAGACAAGAGAAGGAGAGAGGAAGGAAGATGAAGAACAGGATCCTCAAAAACATGCCCCCCCCTCTCCTCCCCCCCCCTCTCCTCCTCCTCCCTCTCCTCCCCCCCCCGCCACCCACCCCCTCGCCCCCGATGGCCTTCCCAGAACCCTCCACTTCCTGCCGGATTTCAGCCAATCCCTGCGCGAGGCTGGCAGGGCCCGTTACCTGCGTTACCGAGGACAACCCTCCTGTGAGCGGGAGCTGTCAATCACACAGATCTTCACCCACAGCACAGAGCCCCCCCCTCCCCCCTGCGCCCCCCCCCCACACACACAGCCTATCTCTCCTCCCTCACCCCCACAGCCTCTCACTCCTCTCTCACCCCCCCACACACACACACTCTCTCCCCTCCCTCACCCCCACACACACACACTCTCTCCCCTCCCTCACCCCCCTCCCACACAGGACCTGAAGACCTTCCTCACCTTTCTCGAGGTTAAAGGCAGTACGGAATAAGTGTGTCTCAAAGTGTGTGTCTATATTTCGATATATATTGTATGAAACTGTATATAATAAAGCCACTGCTATTAGAATTAATAATGTATCAGAATTCAACGTGTTTACGTCTGCATTGAATAGATAAAAGAAAAGGGGGGGGGGTAAAGAGACAGAGAGAGGGGTAAAGAGAGAGAGGGGTAAATAGGGAGAGATAGAAAGGAAGAGAGGGGTAAAGAGGGAGAGAGAGGGGTAAAGAGAGAGGAGTAGAGAGAGTATTTGTGGATGTGTAATTAACTCCCAACAGTCATCCTCTGCAGGCATGCAGCATAGCTCTGAAGTGCTGATTCAGAACTCAGAGAGATGGAGGGAGGGGGGAGGAATGGGGGGGCAGGAGAGATAGCGTGGAGTGCAGAAAGGAGGTGAGCGTTAGTCATGAGGAGAATTGATGCAGAACTGAGGAATACGTCTAAAGTCAACAGAACCCAGATCTCTTCATTTCATGCGCATCACAACTTCTGTTTTCATTTCGAGTTAGATGGTTGACGGGTTCCTGGCTGGCAGTTCTTCTGCGGGAGGATGTGTGGAAGCTGCTCATGCACAGGAGAGCAGCTTCCCCTAGTGGAGACTGGGTGGAAGCTGCTCATGCACAGGAGAGCAGCTCCCCCTAGTGGAGACTGGGTTTCACAACATCCCAGTCAACACTGACATGGATGACACTAAGGAACAACCGTTTCCAAAGTTTCATCTGATTGTTTTACTCATTTTGATAAGAGGCAAATATACTGAAAACATTCTAATAAAAAAAAATTGTGCATTTATTTTTTTCACATGTTGATATTGGCTTTCATCATTGTCAACAAGTAAAACCTTGTCAGTTCTTCGATCCAACACTAAACATGACATCAACATAACTGTCCATTTCACCATAAAATAATTTAAGTAGAGTGACATGCAGACACAGCAGATATCCAGACAAGCTTCCTAGAGGCAGTTTATCCCAGGGTACACCTGCCCCTACACCCTCCTCACCTGCCCCAACACCCTCCTCACCTGCCCCAACACCCTCCTCACCTGCCCCTACACCCTCCTCACCTGCCCCTACACCCTCTTCACCTGCCCCTACACCCTCCTCACCTGCCCCTACACCCTCCTCACCTGCCCCAACACCCTCCTCACCTGCCCCTACACCCTCCTCACCTGCCCCTACACCCTCCTCACCTAGGCACTTAGTAACAACTTAAGAGTACACAGTTGGTAGACAGACAAGTAGAGACAGACAGGTAGAAACAGACAGACAGGTAGAAACATTGGTGGACATCGTCCATCCAGAATCGATCAGTTAGCCGTACCCTGTGTCTCTGACCTGGAGGCTAGGGGGGTCCTGGAGGCTAGGTGGGTCCTGGAGGCTAGGGGGGTCCTGGAGGCTAGGTGGGTCCTGGAGGCTAGGTGGGTCCTGGAGGCTAGGGGGGTCCTGGAGGCTAGGTGGGTCCTGGAGGCTAGGGGGGTCCTGGAGGCTAGGGGGGTCCTGGAGGTTTGCCCCCCCAGGTGTGTAACCCCAGCCCCGCAGAAGCGCAGCACGCTGGGGGGGGGGGCAAGGAGAAGTACTCCCTCTGTTTCTGGGAGTAGGTCTGGATAGGAGCCACGATGTTGCGGTAGCTCCAATCCTGCCAAAACACACACAAATTTAGACACAACACACACCAACACACCAACACACACACACACGTTCCCCCTGTGGTCTGACCTGCCAGCGCAGGTTGAAGTCATCCAGCAGCTGAATCCGTGCGTCTCTGGAGGGGACACAGTCTGGAGGAGGGGTCTGCAGGAGCTCCACCTGCACCCCCGGGAACAGCAGCAGAGCCCGGACAGCAAACCAGCCGCCCAGCCGGGGGTGCACACACACACCGTACACCTTCTAGAGGGGGAGGACATGGAGGTTAGGTAGACTAACAGTGGAACCCCCCCAGGGCTGCCCTCCTCCCTCCCCTTGTCCCCCCAGGGCTGCCCTCCCCCTCACCTTGTCCCCCCCAGGGCTGCCCTCCTCCCTCCCCCTCACCTTGTCCCCCCCAGGGCTGCCCTCCTCCCTCCCTCCCCCTCACCTTGACCCCCAGGGCTGCCCTCCCCCCTCCCCCTCACCTTGTCCCCCCAGGGCTGCCCTCCTCCCTCCCCCTCACCTTGTCCCCCCAGGGCTGCCCTCCTCCCTCCCTCCCCCTCACCTTGTCCCCCCAGGGCTGCCCTCCTCCCTCCCTCCCCCTCACCTTGTCCCCCCCAGGGCTGCCCTCCTCCCTCCCCCTCACCTTGTCCCCCCAGGGCTGCCCTCCTCCCTCCCTCCCCCTCACCTTGTCCCCCCAGGGCTGCCCTCCTCCCTCCCCCTCACCTTGTCCCCCCCAGGGCTGCCCTCCTCCCTCCCCCTCACCTTGTCCCCCCAGGGCTGCCCTCCTCCCTCCCTCCCCCTCACCTTGTCCCCCCAGGGCTGCCCTCCTCCCTCCCCCTCACCTTGTCCCCCCCAGGGCTGCCCTCCTCCCTCCCCCTCACCTTGTCCCCCCAGGGCTGCCCTCCTCCCTCCCTCCCCCTCACCTTGTCCCCCCAGGGCTGCCCTCCTCCCTCCCCCTCACCTTGTCCCCCCCAGGGCTGCCCTCCTCCCTCCCCCTCACCTTGTCCCCCCAGGGCTGCCCTCCCCCTCACCTTGTCCCCCCAGGGCTGCCCTCCCCCTCACCTTGTCCCCCCAGGGCTGCCCTCCTCCCTCCCCCTCACCTTGTCCCCCCAGGGCTGCCCTCCTCCCTCCCTCCCCCTCACCTTGTCCCCCCAGGGCTGCCCTCCTCCCTCCCCCTCACCTTGTCCCCCCAGGGCTGGTCCGGAACGTCAGCCTGCTGGTAGTAGTAAGCTGCTCCACATACGTGAGCTGCCGTCTGGGCCAGGAACCTGGGCTTCCTGCTGGGCAACATCTCATAGTCGAAACTCACCTCTACCTGCTCCTCTGGGAAACACTGCGGGGGGGGGGGGGGGGCAGGAGTGTCATTACACTTCTTGAAAACTGCAAATCTGTCGTCGTCGTCGTCCACACACACACTTTTTATTTAAAAAAAAAACTATTATATTTAACGGCCGCTTCCTCAGTTATTTAAAAAGCTGTCCCACCCACATTTGAAACCAAACTTTCCCCCATGCTGCAGAAGTTATTTAACGGCCTGCGGGACACTAGAACACCTGGCGCAGTCTGCTCGGCTCACCTGAGACACGGCGGTAGTAACGTTGTGCTTGACGCACTGGTCTATGGGGTCGGAAAGGCCCTGGCAGCCGTTGCTCTCCAGGAAAGGCAGAAAGGCGAGTTCGAACATGGATGGCGTACTGATCACGAGCACTGCCAGGGTATCGTCTGAGTGGGGCACGCGGAGGGCGGAGGGCAACACCGCATTGTACCAGCCGATCTGCGAGATGTAAGAGAGAAAGTAGAACAGGCGGCGTGGTCGAGCACATTTGAAAGATAAGTCGAAGCCACGATACCTTGAAAGGATGAACTTCAAATCCGAGCTTTGACAGTGAATCATGAAGCGGTCTTCTGAAATCCTCCACATTCACACGGGGAGTCGCCATTGCTGAATGTCAACATAATGATGCATGTCGGGGAATGGTGTTCCAGTCACAAGAAATTGTATTCGCCGTCTAACTTTTCACTACTACAACCCCCACAATCCTGAGCATTTACGTAGACAGTTGCGCTCCTCGATTTAAAAGTTGATTGGGGCTGTTGGTTTGTAAGTAGTGCTAGCTAATTAGCAGGCTACATAACTTGGTTATACATTTATTTTATGTGTTTGCATTTCCAAATGTACGATATAAATAATGAGCTGATTTTGTCAAGTCAATTGTGCGTTTTAAATGGGACTTCTGATATACATCTTTAGACAGATTGATTGGACTGCATGGAATGCCTGGTTCTTGATCTCGTCTCTTAGCAAGGTACAGCCTCCGTCCACCAGGTACTACTAGCTAGTAGTACTAGCTACGGGTACAGTAGCCTAGTAGGTGCTTAGCTCGGACTAGTCAACCCTTATAGTATGGAGCTAGGTTATTAGCAGGGTGTTTTACAGACGTAAATCAGTGCATTTGATCCTTTGTCATCGTGTCCTTTAGTTTTGAGTACATGACTGGTAGCTCTACTATGTCTGACTGAATGTGTAGTTGTTAGGTTAGGGTGTGTAACTGGTATCATTAACGATGTCTAGCTTGTAGCAAGGCTACTTAGCGTAGCTCCTTCGGGCCACCATGGGAACTAAACCGCTAGTCTAAACTAGCTAACCGCGGGCGGTGTAACTTCATCTCACACGCAGCAGCAAGTCATCTTATCCTGTCACTATCAGCCAGCCACAAACACGTCGAGTAATCGGTAGTTTACTAGCATTGCAACGCTACGTAGACTATTTGTACAGTATACATTTTTGTAGCTAGCTCGATCTCCCGTCAACGAACATTGACTCGCCCATCCTGACCAGTCCCCAAATTGTGTTGTGTTCGTACATATTTGATGTTAGCAGCTGAGGAGTCGAGATGAACTGGGACACCCAGCTGAGCTCTATTATGTCTGCCGCGGACGGCAGCGTAGCAAAGATGAGGGTGAGTACAGCGGTCCACTAACAGGTGACACGAATTGTGTTAAAGTAACTCTTCACCACATTGAATTCTCGGTAGAGATTACCAGTAGATGGCGCCATAGAGCAACGCAATACGAAGGGCACCTTGGAGAGAGGAAGAGCTGCTGAGAATTTTCAATAATGAATCATTGATATGATTTCAATTTTAATTCCAGTTATTTCAGCTGTTGTCATGTTTCCACAGGAAAGACTGGCTACCTCACCAGGGAGGCTCCCTACAGGAAGACAAGGTGAGTGGAATCAGCCCATACTGATCTGACCTGATAGATCACCTCTGATACATGTCTATTTCTACCCCCCTGTCCCCCTCCTCTCTGTCCCCCCCCCCTTTCCCCCCTCTGTCTCAGATTCTGCTCTAGTGAGAGAGGTGTCTGGTGTGTCAGGCTTGGGGCCTCTTCCTCCTCTTCCTCACCCCTCCTGCTCCCTCACCCCGGCGCTGCAGTGGACAGACCTGGCCGCCGTCCAATCACAGCTCCAGCTGCAGAGCCAGGTTTGTGAGTGTGTATGTGTGAGTGTGAGTGTGTGACAGAGACATTGATATTTAAATGAGGCTTCTCACGTTGTCAGGCCGTGGAGTCTCTCTCCCAGCGGCTGCGGAACATGGAAGCAGAGAGACAGTCCCAACAGCGCCACCTGGAGGAGCTGCAGGGTAACTACACCCGTCAACATGTCACATGGTCATGAGCAGGTGTGTGTTCCTGAGAGTCAGCCCTGATGTGGCCCCCAGGGCAGGTGTCCAGGCTGAGGCAGGGGCCGGGCGGGGAGAGGGAGGAGGAGAGGAGGAGCCCTGCGGAGGAGAGCAGGGTGGAGCGATGGAGGAGGGAGGTGGGGCGCGAGCTGGCCAGCCTGAGGACGCACGTCACCAGGGCGACGTCGCTAGGCAACCTGGAGGAGAGGTGAGGGAGGCGCCACCTGGGAGGGGGAGGGGGAGTACTGGGCTCTCATTCTGACTGTCCTCTCCAGCTTCAGCTCCAAGCTCCGCAGAGAGGAGCTGGACCAGCTGAGGAGAGAGGTGGACAATCTGAAGACACAACTACGTGAGAAACACACACAGATACACACACACACTCGCTCACACACACACACTCACACACTCAGACACACACACATACATACTCAGCATGTGTGTGTGTGTGAGACAGGAAGACAAGAGGAGGACATGTTTCTGCAGCAGTCTGAGTCCAGGGAGACCAGGAGGCAGTATGAACGCAGCTGCCAGGTGACCTCTGAACCCTCACCTTTCACCTGCGTGACCTCTGAACCCTCACCTTTCACCTGCGTGACCTCTGAACCCTCACCTTTCACCTGCGTAACATCTGAACCCTCACCTTTCACCTGCGTGACATCTGAACCCTAACCTTTCCCCTGCGTGACCTCTGAACCCTAAACTTTCCCCTGCGTGACCTCTGAACCCTAAACTTTCCCCTGCGTGACCTCTGAACCCTAAACTTTCACCTGCTTGTATCTCCACATCTGGACTCTCCTACAGTGTTTATGTCCTCTCTTTAACCTCTGACCTGTGACCTGTGTGTGTGCAGACGTTAGAGGAGCTGACCAGCAGCTACAGAACGCACAGCCTGGACCTGGCCAAGACCGTCTCTCAGTACACACACACACAGCAGGAGGTGCAACAGCTCAGGTGTGTGTGTGTGCACGGAAGGTGCCTTAGTGTGTGTTTATAATAGTGTGTGTGTGGAGGGGTAGAGCTGATACCCTGTGTGTGTAACGTGTGTGTGTAATGTGTGTGTACCATGTGTGTGTAACGTGTGTGTAACATGTGTGTGTCTTGCTGCAGGGTGACTGTGACGGAGCTGAGGGAGGAGGTGAGGAGTCTGATTCTCAGAGAGAGACACTCCCCTGCTGCCCCCAAACACACACACACACCAGGTGAGACACACACACACCAGGTGAGACACACACACACCAGGTGAGACAGACACACACCAGGTGAGACAGACACACACCAGGTGAGACAGACACACACCAGGTGAGACACACACACACCAGGTCAGACACACACTCAAAACATCTGTTCTCTCCCTGTAGCAGCTTTAGTATCAGCTCCACCCCCCAGGCGCCGGGTCAGAGGTCAGGAGGCGGAGCCAGACTCAGGCTCTGAGGACTTCAGTCCCACCCCCAGCCTGGCGGAGGTCAGCTCAGACGACCTTTCCTGGCTGGACGACCAAGACCCTGGTGAGGAACACACGTACACACACACTCAGGGTGCGTTGGGGGGGCAGTAGGTAGGGCAGGAGGGTGGTTGGGGGGCAGACATGTCTGTGCTAGGTATAAGAGCTAACATTTTCAGTGTGAGTCATTCACACAATGCGAATGACTCACACTGAAAATGTTTCACCACCGTGTGTGTGAATAAAACACCCCCACACCGTTAGAGAGAGACAGAGAGAAACAAACAGAGAGACAGAAAGAAAGAGACAGAGAGACAGAAAGAAAGAGACAGAGAGAGACAGAGAGAGAGAGAGAAGAACCAGTCTCTTGCCTGAGGACAGAACATAGAAACCCTAATTTCCTCCTGACCAGTGTGAGCGTGCGTGTGTGAGCGTGTGTGTGTGTGAGCATGCGTGTGTGTGAGCGTGTGTGTGTGTGTCTGAGCGTGTGTGTGTGTATTCCCCTGGGCTGTACAGCAGCAGGTCAGTATTCCCGTACATGATTGCGATCAGAGCTCTGAATGTTTCCCAGAGTGATTAGTACACATGCAGCCATGATTAGACACACACACACACACACATCTCTGTTACGAGAAGCACTTGAACCTTGAAGTTCTTCTCAGGACAGAAAGGAGATCTGGATCTCTCCTCCTCCTCCTCCCCCTCTCTCCTCCTCCCCTCCCCCAGCCTCCCCAGTCTGAAGCAGCTAATCTCTCTCCTCCTCCAGCTCCTCGCCACCGTCGCCCCCGGATACACCTCGGCTCCAGAGATCGGGATCTCGGAGTGGGAAGTGTCCTGGACGACGACGAGGATAACCTGGAGTTGGGATCAGAGCTCAGCCTTGATGACCTCTGACCAATCAGGAACAAGGAAGGGTCAGAATGCTGCTGCATGCTGATGAACTGAGAGGAGGGAAGGGGAGAGAGGAAGGGAGAGAGGAGGGGAGGGAGGAGGGGAGTGTGTGAAGGAGGCCGGGGACAGATCAGACTTGGAACTGGTTCCACATGGCGAGGATGAGAAGCTTCTGGCATCAAGAGTGACCGTTATCTTGAAAATTGACTCAAAACCAGGGTTCTTCAGGAGAACCTCAACTGCTCCCTAACACAGACTGAACAGCTGCTCCGGGCAGAACCAGATGTTCCAGTTCCCTGGTTGTGTCTGCTACAGAATGAATCAGGCCATTCTCTCCTTGTCGTATTGTCAGTGTAAAGTACTGTGCTGCAGCATGTCAGCACCACACAGAGCCACTGGACAGCCTGATAGAGTCCACAATAACATCTGTGTCAGCTCTGGAATAAAAGCTCTTGATTGGCTGAGTCTGCCAGTGTGTGTTGTTGAGCGTGTGTGTGAGCGTGTGTGTGCCTGCTACTCAGTCACACTGCTACTGAAGACAACCACTAACTCCAAACAATTCAAAATATTTTTATTAAAATAAAAAAAATCAAACACAGCAGTAAAACCGATACAAAACATCACAATTGGGCTCTAGTCTCCTAGATGCTATTGTCCTAGTCCCTTTTGAGAAGGAGGATGGAGAATAGGGTTGGCTTGTTCCTGTTGTCTCTAAAATACACACACTCACACACACACACTCTCTCTCTCTCACACACAGCTCTGAATGAACTGGGCTGGCACATGCTTCCACACAAGAACACCACCTGATCAATGGCACATTCTGCTCATGAAAGCGTTAAGTAACAGTCTGGCAGCATTGGCAGCGCAGTAAGAGACAAGCTTGGGGAGGGCAGGACAGCAGAGACCGTTAGCCTGTCCCAGCATGCACCTGGGCCTGTGTGTGTGTTGGAGCCCTCCACACAGCACATCCTGTAACTAGCAGAACGAATGTAACAGCAGGATCTTCAGAATGTTTTTTGTTTACATGGAAACACAATGATAATCATCACGCAAACACACACGCTCTATTTCACTCACACACGCTTTCTCTCACACACACAAATAACCAATACAACGTAAAGTGCATCTATACTATAACTCAGACCAGACACCACTCAGTCCAGTCCTGGTCTCTACCTCCTGGTCTCTCTTTGTCTCTCCTCTCTCTCCTGGTGTCTTCTCTCCTGGTCTCCGTCCCTCTCTGGTTTCTCCTGGTCTCCTTGTCCTGGTCTCTCTCCTGGTCTCGTGTACGAGTTGCACATGAGAGAGGAGAGGAGGGGAGAGGTGAAAAGCAGAGAGGAGGCAGGGTCGCCCTGACTCAGTCCAGCAGAGAGCACCAGGAGGTGCAGAGTTCCAGGTCAGTAGCTGTACAGAGGTGAGTCCTCCATCATATCATCCTGCAAACACAGGACACACCGTCACACACACTGATGTCACACACACACTGATGTCACACAGCTACACGGTTACAGGAACCAGATCGGGACCAGATCAGGACCAGCCTAGACCAGATCAGGACCAGCCTAGACCAGATCAGGACCAGACTAGACCAGATTAGGACCAGCCTAGACCAGATCAGGACCAGACCAGATCAGGACCAGCCTAGACTAGATCAGGACCAGCCTAGACTAGATCAGGACCAGCCTAGACTAGATCAGGACCAGACTAGACCAGATCAGGACCAGACTAGACCAGATCAGGACCAGATCAGGACTAGACTAGACCAGATCAGGACCAGACTAGACCAGATCAGGACCAGACTAGACCAGATCAGGACCAGACTAGACCAGACTCACCATGGGGAGGTCCTGCAGCCGGCGGAACTCTGGCCGGTTGTCACGGCGCCGCAGCTTGATGAAGACGAGGAGGGTGATGATGATGGCGGTGATGATGAAGGCTGCGACCAGGCCAGCCAGCAGGGGGTCCAGACTGGGGGCGGAGCTTACCGGGTCAGCCTCCGCTGACGCACATATGAACACATATGAACACATGAACAGGACAGAAAACTAAAAATGACACTGATGTAGTATACGAGCATGTTTGCATGTGTGTGTGTGTGTGCGCAAAGTGTGTGTTTGTGACCCCGGGCTGAGCTGGCATCTCAACAAAGACCATGTTGTTCTTTGTTTCCTTGTACAAGTCTGTTCCTGCCTCGACACACACACGAACACACACACAGATTCCCAACCCAGTAGATCTGAAGCTACCATCGCACTAGCCCACAATCAGAGCTATGTTGTGTTGAGGAGGGTTAGGGCTGGTTTCCCCAAAAGTTTTTGAAAAAAAATTGAAAGGTTAAAAATATATTTAAAAAAAAAAGTTTACTAAAAAAAGTGGGACTGTTCTTCTACTTGAGTGAGGGATGCGTGTCTCTGCTCACCATCCCCTACGTTGAGCTGAGGGGGGCTGTCGTCCTGGGTCTTGGCCTGGGCTGGGGGGCTGCTGCTGGGGGGGTGGGCAGACTGCTCTGGGCTGGAGGTTTGGAGGGCGGAGGGCGGGAGGTCCTGGGGGGAGGTGGGGGCAGGGGTGGCCAGGCTGGGGGAGGATGTGGTTGAATGTTTTTTAGGAGGGTGAGGCGGGGGGCTGGGGTGTGTGTGTGTGGTGACAGGGTGGGGTGCAGGTGTGGGGCTAGGGTGTGTGTGTGTGGTGACAGTGTGGGGTGCAGGTGTGGGGCTGGGGTGTGTGTGTGTGGTGACAGGGTGGGGTGCAGGTGTGGGTCTGGGGTGTGTGTGTGTGGTGACAGGGTGGGGTGCAGGTGTGGGGCTGGGGTGTGTGTGTGTGGTGACAGGGTGGGGTGCAGGTGTGGGGCTGGGGTGTGTGTGGGCTGTACGGTTAACAGGTGTGGAGGTTTTCTCGAATTCGTCTGTTCCCGAGAGCCCCCCCTCTGGGGAGGGAGGGGGGGCAGGGGTCATCACACCTGGAGGAGAGAGCTCAGGGTTAGGGTCAGGGTTAGGGTCAGGATGGGTGTGCCGTTCAGTATGCTCGTTTGAATATGTATGTGTGTGTGAAGGAGTTCAAAACAAAACAAAAATCAACATTTCCCCCATTTTTCTTCAGGTTTACTTTCGTCCATATAACTTTCACATCCTCATGAGTGGGTGTGCAGCCGTTCTGGAGTGTGTAGAGAGGTGGTGTGAACCAGAGCTGTGTGTGTGTGTCTGAGTGTGTATGTGTGCACGGCAGGCTCTAAAAGTCTCACCTCTCTGTAAGAAATCACACTGTATTAAATCCCAGCTCTCCTCCTCCCCCTGCCCCTGTCTCTCCACATTCCCTCCCCTGAATAAGCCTCAGCTTACCTGGGGGGTTACGGTCCTCCTTTGGGGGGAGGGGGGGCTCCACTGTTGCCATGGTGCTGGTGTTGGCGATGTTGTTGGTGATGTTACTGGTGATGCTGGTGATGTTACTGATGGTGCTGGTGATGTTACTGGTTATGTTACTGCTGGTGATACTGGTGGTGTTACTGGTGATGCTGGTGATGTTACTGCTGGTGTTACTGGTGGTGTTACTGGTGGTATTTGTGTTGTTGAGCCCCTTAAAGGGAGAGAGGGACCCTCCAGAGGGGGAGCTGTCAGCATGGGGTCTCCCCAGGACACGGTGCTCCTTCTGGGGAGCCACACTGGGGTCCTGGCCTGGAGACAAAAACACAGGTTGGTAATCATGTGCTTCACTTAGCTGATGCTTTTATCCAAAGCAACGGGGGGATTTGAACCTGTGACCGGCAGTCAGATGTTCTACCACTGAGCTACACATCTAATTCAACTATCTGGCTCTGCTGCCTGTTTGAAGAAGAACACAACACTGATGTCATTAATGCTCACAGACCGGAATCATGGTTCCTTTCATTCTCTGCCTCATCACTCACACTCACACACACGCACACAGATCATAACACACACGCACGTGGCTGTATAATTTGTGCCCCAACTCCTTTTGTATACATATGCAGACATCGTAACACAAATCATAAGACCCACAAGCGAGTAGTGGTACAATACTGGCCTTGTTCCTTCAACTCCACTACAGTGTGTACTTGTGTGTGTAGGGGACGGGAAAAGCATAAAGAGAAATTGTGTGTGTGTGTGTGTGGATGTTGACCCAGGCTGCAGGATGACAGACCTACCCACATTTGGAGCGGAAAGAGTTTTTTGAACCCACGCAGCACGAAGCCGCTGGCAGACACGGATGTTGCTGATGTCTTACAACACAGTACAACTCCGCGCTTCTGATCGGTGATCTTCTAATAGGCTACTTACTACACTCACTGTGTTGTTTATGTCGATTTGAATAAAAACGTCAGCTAGGCCTATGTAAACGTAGGTAAATGATTACAGCTAAGGTAACCAGGAACTTAAACTATACCTCTGACATACTTTACTTAATCACAGAAAACACGCATCACACATTAATATGTCAAATGTCATTCATGCGCGCCTTTTTCGCATTTTAAAAGTGATCCATCTACACTAGAATCAAAGCTGTCATATTTCCTGTACATTGAAACGAAGCGTCTTACCTGTAACCCGCGAAGCCAGGCTGAGGAGCAACAGCGCGTGAAGAGCGGCGTGCACTGTGTTCTCCATCGTCCACTTTACAATCACAAATAAAGTATCGTTGACTATTTCAGGACTAAAAGCCGCAAGTCTCTGTGCGTCAGCAATAACCGTCGACTACGCTGAGTCCGTGAGACGTCGCCGGGATTCAACTCAGCTTGTCAGTCTGCGCGTGTGGAAGCGCCAGGGCTGCGCTCTGTCCGTTTTACATAGACTGCCACGTGTTCCGCACTCCTTTCAAATTTGCCAAACTGTTCAGCAAGTTCAAAAACCGTATGTCCTATGTGCGTTGCAATGTTAAAGGCAGACCTTCCGGTTCGGTTTTGACAGTTTAGTCTGTTTTGCCCAAGCTTAATATTCAGACAATAACGTTACAGTTACCACCTAAGCGCGCGCGTCACCCAATTCTGAAAGGTGGTTAGTTTGGATCACGGGAGGAGGAGCTGTTACGAGATGCGCTTTCTCTAAGTTTAGGCTACTAACTAATGATATACCATCCTACAGTAGCCTAGGCTATAGGCTATGCTGTGTTTTAGCGTCAACATATGTGTGTGTGTTTATTTTACCCTTAAAATATAAAAATTTGCTTTAAGTAAGTATAGACTAATTGTCGACACCTGAGTAACGGCAACAGTGTCTTATTTCAAACGCTCTTTGTAACAGATACAGTGGTGACCAGCGGCGTTACTCGAGTTAAATGAGTGTTTATGAATGAGTGTTTATAGCGCCACAAGCTGTCGCTGTGGTTCCACAAGTGTGGATTATTCAATCGGAAACTCAACCAAAACACCCAACAGGGAAAGTCATGTCTTTCTGAACACATTTCCAGTATAGAAAGTATAGCGGGAAACAATCAACCCGTTTCAAATGGGGTTTGCACTTCCCCATACTATTGTTGACTGAATGGATATTAACCTTATCTAACTGTCTTGCTTTGAATGACAATACAAAGTTATATCATAAATATGTAACAAACGGCTTATGCACCTAAATGTTACAGTGTCGGATTTACGGCCTTAATAGGTTATGACGATAACATGCTTAGCCTACAATTTTTATTACTCCATTTGCAACGCAAATGTTATGCCATAACAACACACAAACTAAACCCATTTCAAGCAAACGTACACGACTCGGACTAAATCTCAGTGTGGAATCATCTCGACTTTATAATGACTTTATAGCAGTTCACAGTTCATCTGACAGATAACTCACATAGAGATTGACTCCTATCGGGGGTTTCAGATTTGAGCTAAACCTGGCAACCCTGTACGAACAGTGGGACCGAGCGGTGTCTGTCCAGCATCATCTTCACCACCGTCGCAGTACGAACAGGAGAATATCTAGACATAAGCTGCCATTTACCTACATGAACCCACGCATGTTTGAATAGTAGCCAGTCAATATAATATTTAACCATATTGTTGACCAACGTTTTATTGGCTAGCTAAATAGTTGGTCACATTCAGGTACCGTTTGTTAGACTAGGCTAGGCTAACTGGCTAGCGAGTGATGGTGCTACGAGCCTTTTAGCTAGCTAGCAGCGGCTCCTGTCATTCAGTTACCGGCGTAAATACTGACTCCCTTTAAAGGAACAAGCGAAGCTCCAGAATCCCCTCTT
>NW_027120534.1:0-17500 GCF_038355195.1 Osmerus mordax | reverse complement strand
CACCGTTCATTTAGAACGAAAAGTGATGTTTGCCACCATTTGGTGGAAGATAAGTTGGGATCTTGTGAGTTTTGTAGACTTTTATGAACTTTGTTTAGTTTTTATTTCCTCTTTTTCTTATTTGTGTATGTATCATGAAGTTTGTGGTTTTGTTGCATTGCCATTGCACCATATTATCGTTTGCCGAAAGTGTAACAATGTCCACTGCAAACCAGCGCCACATCAAGGTATTGCAGTGAGTCCGATGGGTAGGATCATCAACATCTGATTCGTCTTTTTGTTGTGCAGTTTTAGGACACTGCACACCTGAATGCTGTGGGAACCCGAATAACTTGACCCGTTCTAGATTTATAATGCCAACACATGTAGCAAATGACTTGAAATCAGCGAACGACGTTTGGTTCGATTTATTTCTGAAGTGTTAAAATGAGCCGGAGCAAGAGGTTGTTGCTACTTTTAGTACTGTATGTGGTTTACAGGCTTATTTTGCATTATTGCATGCATTTTACAATGACCAAGTCTGACAAAGTATTTCAGGACGGTATTTTAAACGGCTCACATGTAAATGAAAGTGGCAACACCGGGAATGCTGGCAATTCAGCCAACTGCTGGACACAAATTTAGATGTAAATATATTTCTTACGTTATTTATGTCAAAGGCAAGATATATTGTATTTGAGGGAAGGGTCTAATGACACTATTCAGCCAGTAGTCTGTACCAACGTGGAATATTGTGAATATTATATCAACGAATGACTAAATGAAAAGTATGTCAACTTTTGTGTTACAGATGGGAGGGTAAATTTGATTTAAACACCTGTGCTACTACACATTCTGTATTGATCGGGTTTTAGACAAATATCAACATGGTGCAACAACTTTGGTTAGTTTTTTCACTAGGTTCTCAGCCCCTTGCATACTGCTGCATGTGTCAGTGCGACATGGAATGGTTTTGGGTTTTCAGAAACAGTTATGCCAGGTGTTAAGTTATCCTTACAATAGCATTATATAGACTGTGTGGCATTTACAAGTCAAGTGACACTTTCTGTATTTTTGTCATTGACATTTTATTCAGATAGTCTTACACACTCGACGAAAAAGCTTGTGTTTCCCTTGTACTTTTATGCTGATGTTTATGAACTTAAGACTGGTATATACTGCATGGTGACACTAGAAGATACAAACATCTTTATAACAGGTATCTTTTCAGTATTTTATACTCTTGTTCATTTTATATATCTAGTTAATCTTGTGTTTCAAGCTGATCAGTTTACGGATAGCTAGACATCAGACTTATCTTATGTACTGTGTGTTTGTGAGTTTCTTTTCTTTCGATTTGCGTTTTGTTTCATTCTGTGTTTGTTTGGTTATGTTCTCGGTTTACACTGTGGTTATTTTATAGTTATAATATCAAATTATTTTTCTTTTGTATTTTATGTCAACTTGTGGCATGACTTTGAAATAAACGAGGAAGCTTTATCCCTTTTAAACATTTAAATGTTTCATTTAAACACCTTAAACAAAGTAAGTTCCTTTCTTAAGGCTGAAATTGTAGTGCAATGTTGCATGTATTGCAGTGCAGTGCTTGTTTGGGGCCCTTAGGACTGTAAAACCATATAAAGAAATGTTCAAACCCTTCTTTAAACACATACCGTAAACATACACAACACATGCATACTCTTTTTACGCCGGCTTTGCCTACGTGCTACAAATGCAACAGACCCACACTCACATCTTCAAAATAGCAGGTTGACCTTCTCCGTGAACAATAGACCACAGTCACTCAGAATCCTTGTTAAGGAGGATGGAAAGACTAGATGTGTATCAGTGTACGCCAGCTCCCATAGTGTGTGTCTTCCTTCTGCATGGACCAACCCTACCCCCTGACCCCCTGACCCCTCCCTCCCTCCCCAACAAACACACACACACACTCCTCACTGCTCCTCCCTCCCTCCCCAACACACACACACACACTCCTCTCTGCTCCCCTCCCTCCTCTCCTCTAAGCCTCCTGGTGCCTGAGCCTGGGCCTTAAGCCAGCCTCTCATCTAATAAGGATGAGTGGCTGAATGAGAGAGAGCTACCAGAGAGTCAGTCCTCCACCGGATGCCAAGCGACAACAGGAACCTCAGGTAAACAGAGAGTGACAGAAGAAGAAAAGGAAGGAGGCGGGGGAGAAGAAGTAGCATGTGACAGGTATAGAGAGAGAGAAAGAGAGTGAGAGAGAGAGCGCGGACTTGAGTGGCCCGACACACACAGAAGAGAAGAACACTTGCTGCTTTCGTCTCAACGGTTCTCCGCGGACCTCGAGGGGAGAACGAGCGAGGAGGAAGGAGAGGGAGAACCCGGGTCCTGAGGGGTGAGTGTGGCGGGACGCGCGGCTGGCTGGAGGGTGGTTCGACCGGGGGCCGAGGCTTTAGCTCTCCCAGGCCCGGGTGTTGCTTCTCTCCCAGAGCTTTAACCCAAAGCCTCTTACTTCTCTCCCCCCCACGCTCCACTCTCCGTGCCAGTCCACTAAAGGGACCATTATACACACTTAAAGTGACAGGAGGAGGTTGCGTGTGTGTTGGTTTGTGTGCGTGGATGGACTGTGACAATGTGAGGTGTCGACTGATCCTCTTTTTCAGAATCGCACGTCAGTTATTTTTAGGAAGGTGTTTGGAATTCATCCAAAATACGTTGTTTTTTTGGGACTGGGTTTTTAATTGGTCTTCAGAGAGATCTGTTTTGTATCATTTAGTAAATGCCTTGGAAACATCCATGTCTGGTTTGTTCCACTTGGTCCACAACATGGAACTTTCCTGTTAAATTTAAAGTATGATCAGAAAAAAAACATCAAAATATCACTGGATACAAAAATACACTTTCACCAAACAGTCAAACCTTTACTGGTGAGCAAAAATAGGAAAGTCATGGCCTTAGAGTTGGTTGATATCTGGTATGAAGTGTTGAACACATTTTAAAGGACCACAATATAAAAGGTTATGATCGATCCTACAGACGGTTATTTTTAGATGATTCAGAGGAAAACATACTTTGGTTTAGAGATATTGCTTTGCTATTTTGGTGAAAAATATACAGGTATGTTGTCTTCAAATTAAACTCGAGACAAAATAGAGTTTTATGGTTCTTTACCATAAGTACTTTGTGAATTTCATTATGCTGTGTGTGTGGTATCCTTGCCATGTGAGTCATAATTGACATACATACCTATATACCTCTTGGCATCCTAACTCAAGTAGTATTAAGCAGCACACATACAGATTAGCTGTAGAATCCCAATGAAGCCATACATAATTCTAATCCCTCCCATAGCACTTGGTATGCTGTGCAATGCAGTCTTAGCAGTGGTGTGTGTGTGTGTGTGTGTGTGTGTGTGTGTGTGTGTTTGTTGGATGCATGTGAGGTCAAGATTAGGGTGTTCAGTACAGTGGACTGTGGGAACAGATAAGGAGAAAGGGAGTTTCGATGCTCACTCTACCATGATGGTTTCAAAATGCACTTTAACCCTTGTGCTGCCTTCGGGTCACATGACCCAAAGGTTCACAACGAACCATCGTTGTGTTTACCCAATTTTACCCAACACAAAAACAAATAAGTAGCATTTTCTTTTAACCTTCGCAATGTGGGGGGTCTGAGACAGCCTGACGGTTAAAAGAAAATGCTTCACTTTGTTTTTGTATGTGGTAAAGTTGTCGCAATACGACTGTGGGTCACAATGACTGATAGGTCAGAATGACCCGAAGATAACACAAGGGTTAATGAAGATTATATTGGAAAAGGTTATGAGAGAAAAGTCAGGAAAATACTTAGTTGTGTTGTTGAAGGATAGCATGCAGAGAATATAAGTCTAGGTCTGGTGTATGAGTACATGTATGCGTGGAGAGGTATTCAAGAACAATGCACAGTAGATGCTTGGGAGATAGGTTAGATCAGGCTTTTTGTAACCGACACAGGACGAATTTCGAACGTCTATGAACGACGTTCGGCCCTCGTGAGGGGTCCCGTCTTTCTACTTTCACCTTCCTCCCCACCTTGAGGTAATCTCTGATCTCCCGTGCATGAATGGGTAGAACAGTGCTTACAGTACGTCCACTACCGTGCGGGTACCAATCCAATTATGACAGATCAGCGATTTCCTCGAGGAAAGCAAGATAGTATGTCAACGAGAAATTCAGATGGAGGTGGAGGTTTTACCGGACGCGTGTCTCTCCACCGTGGTTGACAGGAGAGAACGTTCCTCCTCTGACACCAGACGTTGGCTCGGGTTGTTGTGATTGGTCCCTGGCGTCCTTAGACGACGTCTGTGGTGGTGTGCGTCGGCAGATTGACCCCCCGCGGTTCCCATTAAGAGGCTCAGTCTGGTGGGAGGCGTGGTGGGAGGCAGAGCGGAGAATGCAGGTTGGGAGGCTGCCCTGGGCCACTGCAGTGGAGATAATCACATGAGATCATGCATCAATTACATCCGAGTTCCACAGCTGTCAAATGTAAGGTGTTCGGCCTGAGATTCGTCCAGTAGAAGCAGTTGTTTGACTTCTATTTCACGGAAGTGTGGAGAGGTTTTAGATGTGTCCCTCTCCAACACACCTGCCCTGTCATCGGCATCAGGTTCCTGCTGAGCTTGATAACGACCCGTTCATTTTTAACCAGGTGTGTTGGAGCAGGGAAACATCTAAAGCACACGGGACAGGGGGTCTCCAAGGACCAGGGCTGAGAAGACCGGTTTAGTACAGTGAATCTCTACATTAGTCCACAAAATATGGAGAGGGTGGGAGAGAGAGGGTGTGGGGTTGGGGGGGTGAGAGGATGGGGGTTGGGGGTAAGAGGGTGGGGGGTGAGACGGTGAGGGGTGGGGGGGTGGGGGGTGAGACGGTGGGGGTAAGAGGGTGGGGGGTGAGACGGTGGGGGTAAGAGGGTGGGGGGTGAGACGGTGGGGATAAGAGGGTGGGGGGTGAGACGGTGGGGGTAAGAGGGTGGGGGGTGAGACGGTGAAGGGTGGGGGGTGAGACGGTGGGGGTGGGGGTAAGAGGACCATGACGGTGCCATATGTTCCTCAAGTGGCAGAGGACCATCCGAGGCTGACTCAGCCAGCCCTGTTCGATCGTCCCAGAAGTCCACCCTTCCTGTTCCTGGAGAGGTCCTGGATCTGTTTTAAAACAGACAGGATGGGCAGCATCTGTGAAGCGATGCCCGTGTCCAGATATCACACGGAGGAAGCCGGGAGGCTGCAACCTAGTGCACTTAGTATATTGTGCTGTTCGCCGGTCGGAATGGATTATTTAGGATGCTGGTATTGTCTACAAAACCTTTTACAATTTCCTAAATGCTTTTATTTGTGCCAACAGAAAGTAAGGCCAGTTATAAAAAAAACTACTGAATCAATCGGAGAATTGTTCACGCTTCTTTCTCTATGGTAGCAAGGAAGCTTTGGAGTCGTAACTGCTTCGCACGGTCACTGGATGATCATTGGATGATCATTCAGATGGGGGGGGGGGGGGGGGGGGGGGGGGGGGGGGGAACCATCGAGCAGCCTTATCAAACCACGCTCTGTATGTAAGCAGGCAGAGAGACTAAGCATAGGGATTAGTCCCAGGAATCTGAATAAGCCCTTAAGGTCCAGAAGCAGCCCCCCAGACCCGTTCTCCCTCCCCTTCCTCCCCCATTCTCCCTCCTCTCCCCTTACTCACCTGACCCCAGGCCCAGAAAGAAGCACATGTCTGGTCTGCATCGTTTAAAGCTAGACTTTGCCAGGTTATGTTATTTTTCAGTGTGGGGTTTGTTAGAAGAATATAGTTCTGTATATTTTAACAAATAACACTTCTGGAAGCTTAGTGGTTAGAGCATTTGACTGCAGGTCAAAAGGTTGCACGTTTGAATCCCCTCGTCTGTATAGCTGCTTTGGATGAAAAGCGTCTGCTAAACAGGGTATTTTATTGCTGTCTACAATTTAGACTCCCCCATTTGCGGTTTCTATGAGCTGACTGGGTTGCATTGTAGCCCACGAAAGGTGGTTGCCCTAGCAACAGTTGCTAGCCCTAATCACTATCCTCTCCTCTATCTTGTTATGGGATGGATCTCAGTGATGTTATTGGCTTTTGTGTTCATTGTAGAAAGACACACAAAGGGATGATTTGGGCGTTCAGAGGCAAATATGGCTGATAAGTTCTGATTTGTTTTTGACTGTAACGTATTTTCCGACAATGGGAGGAAGTCTGGACAATTTTAGGGCTGTGAGAGGTGGGGTTAGTCTCTATATTTAGCAGTGTGTGTGTGTGTGGGTGTGGGTGTGTACGTGTGTGTTTCAACTGTACAGTTTATGGACTTAATCCAAGACAACTAAACCACAGCATTACTGGCTTTGTGGCGGTTAAAATCCATAGGTTGATGTCTCTAATTCCTTCTTGATTAAAGTGGGATTCCAGAGGGTCTCAGACGGTTTTGGGGGTGCCCACCTCTCCCTGGGGGAGACGACCCTCTCAGCTGGAAGTTCTGAGTCTGGGGACAGCATCTGTCTCCAGAGACCCCTGGAGGGGTGAATCCCTGTACATTAACCCTCGTGCTGCCTTCGGGTCACATGACCCAAAGGTTCATAACGAACCATCGTTGTGTTTACCCAATTTTACCCAATACAAAAACAAATAAAAATTATTGTCTTTTAACCATTCCAATGTGGGGGGTCTGAGACAGCCCGACAGTTAAAAGAAAATGCTTCACTTTGTTTTTGTATGAGGTAAATTTGTCGCAATACGACGGTGGGTCACAATGACTGATGGGTCAGAATGACCCGAAGATAACACAAGGGTTAAGACGCATCCTGACTTGTCTAGATGTATGTTCATCACAGGGGCGGAGCCTGAACTTGAGTTAGAATCTAACCCTCTGTGTTGCTTTGGATAAAAGCGACTGTTATATAAACATATTGTTATTATCTTCATTATTAGACAATGTTTACTGCCTGTCTCCTGAAATCTAACAACCAACTTTTTGTTGTTGTTACTCTCTGAAAGATTCATATCCTGCCTGCACTTTGACTCTGAATCGTTTATTTAAGTGTTTAAATTTACATTTAGTCATTTTAGCAGACGCTCTTATCCAGAACGACTTACAGTGAGTACAGGGACATTCCCCCCGAGGCAAGTAGGGTATCGAACCAACAACCTTCTGATCGATAGCCCGACTCCCTAACCACTCAGCCATCTGACCCTCCCCAGTTCTTGTCTGAATTTGGTGGTTGTTTTTGTCTGATGTCTTTGTCCCGTTACAGGTCCTCGTATGGAGTTATCTGATGTCCTGGGCTCACCCTGAAATTGAACCATGGTCATTCTGCAACAGGTACATCCTCTAACGGCTTGCTGTGTGAAAGGGAGTAGCGGTTCAAGCTTGACGTTCTGCCCAATCCCTGCCATTTGCCCTCTCTTTGCACACACACACACACACACACACACACTTATGCGCACACATGTACGCCCGCACACACATCAGACACATACACTCCCACGCACACACACACACATGCAGTGTGGGCTATGACCTTTTCTGGCTGAGACTGTTTAATTTAAATGCTAATGAGAGTAGCACCTTGTTAAGAAGACCACAATGGACACTTTTATGGACACTTTCACGGAACCCTTGCAGCCGTGCGACGTCTCAGGTCGAGCCGTCTGGACCAATCAGAGGGCACGGTGGTGTTTAAGCACTGGTGCACAGCCATGCTAAATATAGGAGATGACCTCATTCTCCCTTTAAAACTCCCTAGCAGGAAATCGATAACTTATCACAAAGCTCAGTGCTCCAGCGCTGCACTCCAGCTGGGCTCCGTGACCCGAGCAGGCTGGATGGCCATGGCCATGTTAGGGCTCTGTGTGGTTAGGGCGAGACTGGCAAAGCCTCTGTAATGCCTCGGGTTTAGATTTGTTTCGAGCTACTTTCAGTAGCTTTTTTGGGGGGGGGAGGTTCTCAACTACTTTCTGAGAAATCATTTTTCACATCGCTTTGATTGATCCTGCCTGGTCAACTGAGGTCAGTCTGTATTAAAGACTTCCTGGGATGCAATCCACGTTATTTGTGACCCATTCTGATGCATGCCATACCCCCCCAAAAAAATATCCCTCTGACTCAGAGATCACTTTATCTAACAAGATTTGTGACAAGGGCCCAGAGTCCAGGTTGGAAACGGTTATTGTGGCTGGTGAAAGGCCTAAAGTAACACCAGCCTGGCCTGCGTCCAGCTCGCTCACACAACAACAACAACCGCAGCTTAACAGTCAGATGTGACAAAGCTTATTCTCTGGCTGGAGTCTATTTCCTGGGTCCGCTGTTTTCATTGTCAGGGTTGCAGCTCCGCCCCCGACAACAGTCCATCTCCCTAAACTGCACCCTCCTCCCCTAGCAACAGTGTTAGTGACGAAAGGTGAAGGGTTGCTTAAACTCTTCGTGGAGTCAGGACCAGGCTAAGCCTTCGTCG
The DNA here is from genome assembly GCF_038355195.1 of Osmerus mordax. Classification (NCBI taxonomy): domain Eukaryota; kingdom Metazoa; phylum Chordata; class Actinopteri; order Osmeriformes; family Osmeridae; genus Osmerus; species Osmerus mordax. The sequence goes on along the minus strand of NW_027120534.1, from coordinate 9,036 downwards.
GCCTAGTTCCACTGGCAAACTCAAAGTGCTGGCATATTTCACACCTACACAACGATACCCATCGTGAACGTAACAAAACTGTTTAGAAGATTTACCTCAAACTCTTGCTGAAGCTGAGCTTGGTGGAGCTGAGCTTGGTGGAGCTGAGCTTGGTGGTTGATGGGAGTTACCTCACAGTTTGGATGAATCGTTCCAGGAGACTGCTGACTACAAAGCTGATGCTGCAGTTCAAGGTTTAATCACGATGGTTAGAAATAACCTCCAGTATACAAATCCAGATTAATGGTTGGCGAGGCAACAACAAACTCCGGGTTGATTATGTCATGAGTTGAATAGGGCACTTCTCTGTTTATAGCAGCTGTCTGTCAGTTTAAACGGGTTAGGGTTCGGATTAGAGTTGATTTATCAGGTAATAGAAGCTAATGAACCGATGTTGTCCTTGCTACTGAATGATATTGGCAGATTGATCCGATCACGGTTTTCTACAGTCCTTCATACTACAGTCTCATTGATCATGCGGGTAAACGGGTCAGATCACAGCTCTCCCCCCAAAGAAACGCAAATCCATCGATCGCCGAATGACAAAAATCTATATTATGAAGCCAGAGGCAATTTCCACACAGTTCCCCAACACCGCTGGAAGAGAGACATTCCCATTCCCTCAGCGGAGAGAGCTGTTGTCCGAGGCTGTGTGTCAGATCAGAGGACAGCACACATCCTTTCTCTATGGAAACTGACCTCACGCACTTTCTTCTCAGAACAGACAAACTCAGAGTACATTTTTTTAAATCAATTTCTTAGTCACTTCTTAGTTCCTATTAGAGAACGGGCAGTGTGCCTGCTTCTGTTGTGGTTGTAGTGTCTGACCGCTGTGGTTGTAGTGTCTGACCGCTGTGGTTCACTTCCAGGGAGACTATGTCTGGTTGGACCTCAAAACGGGCCGGGAGTTTGACGTTCCCGTGGGAGCGGTGGTCAAGCTGTGCGACTCGGGACAGATCCAGGTGCTGGACGACGAGGGCCGGGTAAGATCTCGACGACGAGACGTTAATCTCACTAGAACTTCTGATTCATTGAGTAATTGGTTTAAGTACTTGAATCGCTCAAAGTGTAAACCGTTACAGAGAGAAAACCTCGCCACCAAGACAATAACAGTTAAAGACATGTTGTACGTGTTTCCTGTTTAGTATTCAACCCCAAGGCCCAGTTTCCCAGACATTCATTGAGCCTAGTTGTAACCTGAAAGCATTTTTAATGGAGATCTTCATGGAATTCTTACTTTAGGATCTTAATTCATGTCTGAGAAACTGGGCCTGACAATTAGCTGTTCCTCCCGACCCAGGAGCACTGGATCTCCCCCCAGAACGCCACCAACATCAAGCCCATGCACCCCACCTCCATCCAGGGGGTGGAGGACATGATCCGCCTGGGGGATCTGAACGAGGCCGGAATCCTCCGGAATCTTCTGATACGCTACAACGAGCGGGTCATCTATGTGAGTGTGGATCTGTAGCCTAACATGCGCATAGGTTTGTGGACGGACAGTAGATATACTTCCTCATCGATAATTATCGTCAAAGCACGGACGTTGGGGTGGGATATAGGGTGATAAAATGTTTTGTCCCCACTCAATGTTCAAGCCAAATTGATATGCCCTCTTGTAGCCGAGTCCCTAGTTACGAGTCCCTAGTTACGGGTGTATTGACGAATATCTCCTGGCGTCATGAATGTGGATTTGTATGTTTGTGTCATAGCTGTAATCGCACTTTACCAGATCGGGGTCGTTTCAAAGACTTGAAAAGTCATTTGAAAAACAGCGCTGTATCTGTGCTTGATTGATCTTGCCTGGTGCAAAGGGGACAACATAAAGTCTCGGGAGTCAGGTGGCTGAGCAGTGAGGGAATCGGGCTAGTAATACGAAGGTTGCCAGTTCGATTCCCGGTCATGCCACCTGACGTTGTGTCCTTGTGCAAGGCACTTCACCCTACTTGCCTCGGGGAAATGTCCCTGTACTTACTGTAAGTCGCTCTGGATAAGAGCGTCTGCTAAATGAATAAATGTAAATGTAAACATTTTGGGACATCTTTACCCAAAATTCCAACGTTCAAACATCCCCTATGTAACAAGACACTCAAGCAAACATTCAATGTATTTGAAATCGTTTCAAATACCATCTGATCCAGACCTCCTCACCACTGGATCCTGACCTCCTGTGTGTCCTTCCTCGTCAAACTACAGCTGTTGTGTGTTCTCTCCTTTTGTTGCCTCATCCTCCTCGACCCTCCTCTCCCTCATCTCATTTCTCTGTTTAGACAAATTGTGGTGGACGGGTGAGTAAAGAAAGCGTAGCCTTGCCCCTGTCGTGCATGCAGAAAGCTAACATGGTTGTACGTGTAGCTTTCGTGAATGCAGAAAGCTAACATGGTTGTACGTGTAGCTTCTGCTTGTTTATCTTCCTCCCCCTACTGACGGCGATCACATCTGCTGTAGTCACGCTTTGGATTTGTTTTGGCTTCTAAACTGCACTTTGACAACGTAGCGATGATGATGATGATGATGATGTCCTGTATGTGTGAATGGATGAAACAACGCCAGCTTTGTCGTGGTCCAGATCATTGTTAAAAGCACATGATTAAAGGTAGTGAGCGAAAAATTGATTTTGAAATTAAAGTCTGACGCTACTCGGAATCAAAGCCATTTAATGATATTAAACATGACTACATTTCAAGACAGTCTGTGTGATTAGATACTGAGCCATTGTACCACTGAAATTTTTTGTATTTTTATTTATTTTATCCCCCCCAAAAAAACAATTATGATCAAACAATGATTTCGATAACATAACACACCATAAATGACTTAACACAGTAGTCTTTGGGTCTACTCTAGTCTGTAGTCTTCAGGGCTCATTGTCCTTCTAGATGTTTCCCTGACTGGACACACCTGGTTCAAATGAATGATCGTTATCAGAACGACCCCTTTGGGTTGTTACTCATTTGGCCTTCCACACCAGAGTGGAAGGCCACTGACTTAACAGACATTTAAAATACATAGATACTGTGTATATGTACATAATCAAATGGTTATCGAAATTTGGATAACACAAAATAATGCGAGATAAAACGACAACATATCAGCCGTTGTTGTAGTGGCTGAAATCGTAGTAAATGGATCACATGGTCAAACAACCATGGTCAAAGCACCTTATCTCCCCTCCTGACCACTTCATATCTGACCTTCAACCTCTTGACCTCTGCAGACGTACACAGGGTCAATCCTGGTGGCAGTAAACCCATACCAGTTGCTGCCCATTTACACGCCGGATCACATCCGCCTGTACACCAACAAGAAGATAGGAGAGATGCCTCCGCACATCTTCGCTATAGCAGACAACTGCTACTTCAACATGCAGAGGAACAACAAGGATCAGTGCTGCATCATCAGGTATTGTGTGTGTGTGTCGTGTTTCAACTGTGCAGGTTATGGACATAATTTAGAAAGACAACTATGCTACTGCACTACTTTATTGTGTGTGTGTGTTATTTTGTCTCTAATGACACAAGCTGTTTTCCAAACTTGTCAGTGCTTTTAAAACTGTGACTCTTTTTAAAATGCTGTTTAAGTGGTTATTTATTGGTTCTGGATGATTTGGTTCCTGTGTTTTGATTTTTTGTGTTTCAAATTTGCTTTTGTTGGCTGACGTCCATCTCGGCAAGGACACTCCTGTTAAATAATATTTTTAATCTCACTGAGTCCTTTACCTGGTTAAATCGAGGTTAATGTAATAACAAAAACAAACTTTGTAACTGTTGAACTTTTACAGCACGTATACCGACACATCTCACATTCAGATCCCGAAGGATCCAGACAAGGCTGGTCTCTGATGGTGTGTGTCCGTGTGTGTGTGTGTCCGTGTGTCCGCGTGTGTTTGTCCGTGTGTGTGTGTGTGTATCCGTGTGTGTGTGTCCCAGCGGCGAGTCAGGAGCTGGGAAGACTGAAAGCACCAAGCTGATCCTCCAGTTCCTGGCTGCCATCAGCGGGCAGCACTCATGGATAGAGCAGCAGGTTCTGGAGGCCAACCCCATCCTGGAAGGTGAGAGCCCACCTCCATCACACTAACAGACCCCACCTCCAGCACACACTACACAGACTCCACCTACAGCACAGACAGTCATGAAAGCCACCTTCACTCGGCGAGAAATTATCTTTAAGGTTTGACTTCATGCAGAGCTGAGAATTGAGCTTCAGATTGGAAGACCTCTGTCTTGTTGGTATTGTCCAGTCATTTTTTGATTTGTGTGAGTGTTTGCATGTATGGCTGTATAACAACTTCCAGAAATGAATGTTGACTGCTGAGGAAACAAATCAATACCAGCAGCGACGTGTCTAGTTTAACAAGGAGGGCTCCGCTTACACAATAACTATCAAGTTTGACTCAAACCTCAGAGGTTAAAGGCAAGGAAATTCTCGGATGCTATGTTTGTCCTCGCCCATACAGCGTTTGGCAACGCAAAACCATCCGTAACGACAACTCCAGCCGCTTCGGCAAATACATCGACATCCACTTCAATAAGAGAGGAGCCATTGAAGGGGCCAAGGTGGAGCAGTACCTGCTGGAGAAGTCCAGGGTCTGCCGACAGGTGAGACACCGTTCTCTGCCCTCCAACTCATTCGTCCCTTCATCTTCCCTTCCATATTTTGGTTAGGCTGTTAGTAGCTCACGGACACACACACACACAGATACACACACACACAGATACACACCACATACTGTTCACAGTTCCAGTTCTGTCATGTTAATGTCAATATATGTATATTTGTATTTAACATTTAAAGGTTATTGTTCATGTCTTTTAGATTACTTGGGTGTGAAACTGGTCCTATATAAATAAAAGTACTTATGATGATAATTATTGTCTTTCTCCAGGCGGCTGATGAGAGGAACTATCACATCTTCTACTGCATGCTGAGAGGAATGGCTCCAGAGCTGAAGACCAAACTGGGGCTGGGCCTCGCCACCGACTACTCTTACCTCACCATGGTGTGTGTGTGTGTGTGTGTGAGAGAGAGAGAGTGAGTGAGGGAGATTGTGTGTGTGAGAGAGAGAGTGAGAGAGATTGTGTGTGTGAGAGAGAGAGATTGTGTGTGCGAGAGAGAGAGTGTGTGTTTGTGTGTGTCAGAGAAAGTGTGTGTGCACACCTGTGTAAATGTGTGTTTTTGTTTCCAGGGTAACTGCACGGTGTGCGACACTCGTGACGACCTGAAGGAGTACTCCAGCATCCTGTCGGCCATGAAGGTCCTCATGTTCTCTGACACGGAGAACTGGGAGATCAGCAAGCTGCTGGCGGCCATCTTGCACATGGGAAACATGCGCTATGAAGGTCAGGGCATATTTCTCTGGCTATGAATCATGAATGTGATGTCTGTCTAGACAACCTCCTGCCATAACTGTCCAACTCCTCTCCCTCACACAGCTCGTACCTATGACAACCTGGATGCCTGTGTGGTGGTGAGGTCACCTGACCTGTCTACTGCCGCTTCTCTGATGGAGGTGGGTCTTCCACTCAGGTGTGTGCGTATGTGTGTGTGCGTGCTGTAGACTGCCACAGAACTGACAGCTCAGCAAACTCAACGGTTTATCTCCCTCGCGATCGGCAGAGCCTTGCCCTACTCATTGTCATTAATGAGAATCAGACTTTCTTAGACATGTTCCCCCCATCTCAGACTTCAAGGTCATGGTTGTTTTCGACATCTGTGGGCTTCTGGGGCGTTTGAGGAGCGGACTAGAGCTGTGTTTGCCGTGTGCAGGTGAACCCTAAGGATGTGATGACCTGTCTGACCTCGCGCACCCTTATCACCCGAGGAGAGAGCGTCTCCACTCCCCTCAGCATGGTCCAGGGCCTGGACGTCAGGGACGCCTTCGTCAAGGTGACGACCTTTAACCTCCACACCCACACCCCCCCCCTCTCCCTGCCGTAAGAGAAGATACAACTTTATTAATCCTGAAGGAAATTCTTGACGGTTGCAACATTGCTCAAGAATAACAATAAGAAGAGTAAAAGACAATATGGTAATATAACGAAAGTGTACAAAGTGATAAGGCTAAGGGAGCATATGCGCATCTAAATGAAGGGACAGCCTGTCGTTAGGTGTAGGTTGTGTCTCACAAGATCCCTCAGAAAAGGTCGACTTTGAAACGTTTTAACCGAACCCCTTCCAGGGGATCTATGGAAGGCTGTTTGTGTGGATCGTGGAGAAGATCAACGCCGCCATCTTCAGACCTCCGTCCTGTGAGAGTCAGCTCATACGGAGGTCCATAGGCCTGCTGGATATCTTTGGGTTTGAGAACTTCAACATCAACAGGTAAATTAATTCCCAATGAATCACACTGAAGTTAATATTTAACTTCATCATCGTTCAATGTGTTTAATTAGCAGACACTTTGGTCCAAAGTGACAAACTACACAGAACCGGGGTGGCTTTAAACCTGAAAATGCTCTAACCACTGAGCTATACACTCCAGTTTTTTTCTTTAGTTTTTTTTTACCATCTCTCCCCTCCGCTTGCCTCGTAGCTTTGAGCAGCTGTGCATCAACTTCGCCAACGAGAACCTGCAGCAGTTCTTCGTGCGTCACGTGTTCAAGCTGGAGCAGGAGGAGTACAACCTGGAGCACATCAACTGGCAGCACATCGAGTTCACCGACAACCAGGACGCCCTGGACATGATCGCCAACAAGCCCATGAACATCATCTCCCTCATCGACGAGGAGAGCAAGTTTCCCAAGGTAGACGGGAAGGGGCCTTTTGATACGAAAACCTAGCTCTGCATCGAGCCTAGTCCTGGATTTAAATGTTTCAAAATATTAAAATGGATGTTCTCTGTTTGTAAGGTAAAAGAGGATTTCTTCCTCCATGTTTGTAAGGTAAAAGAGGATTTCTTCCTCCATGCATATGAGTTGTTTTGTCTTCTGCTTCCTAGGGAACCGATGCCACCATGTTGAATAAACTAAACTCCCAGCACAAGCTCAACATCAACTACATCCCTCCGAAGAACAGCTATCAGACTCAGTTTGGCATCCAGCACTTTGCCGGGGTGGTGCATTATGAGACCAGAGGTAGAAGCTAATTAATTGATTGATTCACTGGTTTTGATTTAAAAACTGTCACAAGTACATGTTAATTAATCACAAGTGGATGCACTGATTTAAGCGCATTCATCTACTGTTAATCAACTCACAAACGTTAATCAGTTTATTTCCACCATCCAATCAGACGCCCTTTGTTGCTGATTGACCTTTCTTCCGTCCAATCAGGCTTCCTTGAGAAGAACAGGGACAGCCTCCACACTGACATCATCCAGCTGGTCCACTCGTCCAAAAACAAGTTCATCAAACAGATCTTCCAGGCGGACGTTGCCATGGTGAGAGAGCTTGTCGTGTCAGCGGTCCGGTGAGCCGTCTGTAGTTCAGGGTCGCTGCTTGCTGGCTGAGTACAGAGTTGTGGACCAGGTGGAGTGATTTGGTGGAGGTTTAGTCACAGAGAGCCTCACTTCCACAAAGTGTTGGCTTGTTCATAGTCCTCACTTTTCATCACATACTGTCTCTGTCCCCCTCTTCCTATCTCTCTGTCTCTCTCTCTCGCTCTTCCCCTCTATTGCTTTCTTTCTCTCTCCTTTTCTTTGTCATGTTTTACTTCTCCACTTTCCTCTCTCTCTCTCTCTCTCTCTCTCTCTCTCTCTCTCTCTCTCTCTCTCTCTCTCTCTCTCTCTCTCTCTCTCTCTCTCGTATTCTCTCTCTCTTTCTCTCCTATTCTATCTCTCTCTCTTGTATTCTCTCTCTCTTTCTCTCCTATTCTCTCTCTCCTATTCTTTCTCTCTCTCTCTCTCTCCTTCCCTCTCTCTCCTATTCTATCTCTCTCTCTTGTATTCTCTCTCTCTTTCTCTCCTATTCTCTCTCTCCTATTCTTTCTCTCTCTCTCTCTCTCTCCTATTCTTTCTCTCCTTCCCTCTCTCTCTCTCTCTCTCTCATTTAATTTTTCTACATCTCCGCTCCATTTTGATCTTGCCCCGTCACACAATCTGTGGTGGCAGTTTCTGTGTGGCTACCAGCCTCCAGCCTCCCCTCCTTTGAAGACCCGGCAGGTGTGTTTCCAGCGTGGTGTTGCTCCCCAAGTTAGCGTCGCTGCAGCGCTCTGCTCGCCCCGTGTCCCTCCCTCCAGTCTCCTGTGGAACCGCAGCGCCCAGTCGTTAGAACCCCTCCTTCCTTCCTGTCTCAAACAAACCGTGAATGTAACTGAAAAAAATAAAAAATAAAAACTGGGTTCTGGCTGCTTGTTGTTAAAGAGCAGTTATGCTTACTTCTGTGTATTCAAAATACATTCATGTAGCATTACGGTTTGTGTACAAGTTATTTATATGTTTAGAGCAGATGTTTTAATATTCACCTTTAGAGTATTTAATCTGTTTCTTGGCACTGTGATTAGGTTGTGGTGTGACTAGGCTTAGGAGTCCATGCTTAGGCGTGTTCTAACCCTCCATGCTGAGTGGAACCCTTAGGGAACCCTCCGCATGCTGAGTGGAACCTCAGGGAACCCTCCGCATGCTGAGTGGAACCTCAGGGAACCCTGCATGCTGAGTGGAACCCCTTAGGACCTCAGAGGAACGTCGTCAGACATGAAGGTGCTGTGTTCCCGCAGGGTGCTGAGACCAGGAAGCGCTCTCCCACCCTGAGCAGCCAGTTTAAACGCTCCCTGGAGCTGCTGATGAGGACTCTGGGGGCCTGTCAGCCCTTCTTCGTACGCTGCATCAAGCCCAACGAGCTCAAGAAACCTCTGGTGAGGGCTGTGTGTGTCTGTGTCTGAAGGTGTGTGTCTCTGTGCCTGAAGGTGTGTGTCTCTGTGTCTGAAGGTGTGTGTGTCTGTGTCTGAAGAGGTGTGTGTCTGTGTCTGAAGGTGTGTGTCTCTGTGTCTGAAGGTGTGTGTGTCTGTGCCTGAAGGTGTGTCTCTGTGTCTGAAGGTGTGTGTGTCTGTTTCTGAAGGTGT
>NW_027120533.1:0-21951 GCF_038355195.1 Osmerus mordax | reverse complement strand
AGAAAACATAGCTCCCAGCTGGCGACATCCTCCTGGGTCTGCGGGTTGGGGGGTGGGGGTGGGGTGGGTGAGGGTTGGGGTGGGGGGGGGGGGGGGGGTCAGAGCAGTGGATGGTCTTCCTGAAGGGGATGTGGAAGCCAAACGCCCTCCATATGAAAGCCTCCAGGAAGAGAGGATCATCTGCTGTTTCTGGGCTGAGGTGTAGATCAGGCCTGTCAACAGCAGGCAGTGGCAGGGGAGCCCAGAATATGTTCCAACACCTGTAACACACCTGTAACACAAGCCCCTGTGGGTCTGAGGCAGGCCAATGGGACAACAGGGCTGTTTCTCTTTAGGTTGTCAGGTATCCTTTGTAGTTCTTGTCTAATGTATCTCATTCAGATCCGGTATAGTCTGCTCATTGGTCACTTAAGATGAATTTAAAGTGGTTTGAAGTCTTCGGGAAGTCACCCTACTCTTAACCCCTATCATTAGATAGGCACTCTCCCCTGTATATCCTGTATACATCACACTATACTAAAGACGTATCACGTTCAACTCTTCTCTGACCTGAGGCAAGTGGACAAAGTGAAATGCTTGTAAATGTGAAACGAGAAACTTTGCTCTTAACCGGTTACTGTGCTGAGAAAGAGATGGCCATTCTCAGTAGACTTCCACTCTCCAGTCATCTACACCCCTCTATGTTACGAGCTCGGATGTCCTTGTGTGCATTCTGAAGCGTGACATGGGTTCCGAGTTACCGATAGGCTCCCGTCCGTGACACGGTAGGATGCACACGGCTGGTGTCTGGATTGCCCGTGTGGTGTGGAACTGGGTCGGGCTCTCTCTCGGACGGCCCTTCAGCCAAGGACCAAAGTGAGCCCTTTGTTTCCATCTTCCCGCGGCTGTCTAATGCATTAACTCTCCTCCTTCAGCGGACACACACGGATGAGTCACTCTGGTGTTCACGCTAAACAGAGACCACCATTACAAAGTGTGACGCGCCGGCCCTCGCCCGTACAAAAGGTTCCTCTCTAATGCATTGAAGTGACGATCGCACCAGACACGTCAGGCTGAATGCAGCGCCGTCAAAGACAGGGGAAGGGAGATCAACATCCTCTGGAACTGCATTAGAGGGACAGAAACAGGGTTGTTTTTCTTCCTCCTCTAAACTATCAACTTTGTTTCGCTGGCTTCTTTTCCTGGTCTGCGTCACCATGTCGGGGCTGGTCGAACCTTGATTGCACTCAGAAAATAAATGACTATCAGAAGCAATCTGGAGTGTAATTGCTCTGCCGACAAAGACTGGCTGTGTGGTTAATTAGAGCGATTCGGAGAGTGCTGAGAATTCCTTCACCTTGGAAGTGTATACCCCACAGGACCTCTGGAGAGGAGAAGACACACATCCATGGCTCATGCTTGTGAACGTTCTGTAAAAGTTGTCTGCAGACTGTGTGCACATACCAACGGCAATAAACTTACAACAAGCTCTCATTTAGGTAATCTGCGCCCAGCCCTCTTGTTACAATAATGCTAGTTTAATGGTTTATGGCAGTAATGAAAGCCATTAGAACCTCAGCCCTAACTTCATTTGGTGTCTGTGAGGCTGTATACAGGGCTGCTTGTTTTAATGCTCGTCAGTGTAGCTGGTGCAGGGTGGCCTGCAGAGCTAGGAGCTGGGGGCTCCACCACAACGTTTACAGTCACCCTCGTCCTCACAGCCTCCACAGCCTCCAGCTTTGCATGTACACACACACCCCATGCACAGACATACACACACACACGAAGACACACACATGCACACACTCACACGTCAACCATTCCATATTCATTGCATGTTAAGTGAAAATTAGATCTTGAGTACCACAACAGCTATTGTGTTTGGCAAGTCAGTTGTTAAGGCTCCGGTGGCTCATTAGAGCAGAGGAGCCGTTTCCTTTCAGAGAGGGAGAGGAATGGCAGAGGGAGGGACGGAGGAAGTAGGCAGAGGAGAAGAGGAGTTTAGGGATCTAATCTAATAGTTTAGTGAGAGCACTTCCATCAGGGCAGTGTCCGTGTGGACTGACTAAGGACAAACTAAGCTGTGCACATTTCCACAGCCGGGGCTTTGGTGGAGCAGAGCTGCCTACACTCCACATCAGCAAACAACCGCCGGCTCGTTCAGAGTTTGGCTTTTGCCTGTGGTTCTCTTATAGAGGAAGAAAAAAAATCCGACGAATTTTCCGTTCCTGAGACCAAGAGTGGCGCCGACAACAGCAAAAACGCAACAGCGTCGTCTGAACGACGCCTCATCAGAAACGAGGTCTACGAGCCTCGCTGTAGCCCTTTTAACGCTAGACAGTTACAGCTCACTGAACGACGATGCAAATATATGAGGGGAAAAGCGGTGCCACAGCGCACAGTAGTCTAATATAATTGCGTAGCTGTGTTGCCAGCATGGTTCTGATTAGCTAGCATGCTACGTGGGAGGATCAGTCTTTATCCCCTGCCTGTGATCTCTGGCGAGCCTCCTGCAAGCACATGTGGCCCTTTAACACAACACATATATTTACCATGTTTACTGTAACGGCAGACATGTTCATTTGGTGCCAGTAGGGTTACACTGAGGTGTCTCCACAACATGGCTCTTTTGACGACTTCCCACGGTGTAGGAAGGCCAGAGGAGGGGCGTGGGGGGGGGTTAGGGCAGTGTCCAGGGAGGGTTAACCCTCCTAATGTGCAGGCTATACGGGGGTCTGGAGTTTCACGCTGCGGTTGTTGCTCCGAGAAAGCTGGAGCCAAACAGGGGGACTGGCGGGATTGTTAAGATCTGGTGACGCTTTGAGAAAACACGGTGTGAAAATGGATGGGAACAGTAACCTCTCCTGACAGAAGTGTTGATAAGGCCTCCACTGAACGGGCCCTGCCGTCAGGTTCAACTGTGAGCAGGCCGGCCTGGAAACAGAGAGGAGGACGGAGAGAGAGAGAGAGAGAGAGAGAGAGAGAGAGAGAGAGAGAGAGAGAGAGAGAGAGAGAGAGAGAGAGAGTAAGAGAGAGAGAGAGAGAGAGAGAGAACAAGAGAAGGAAAGAAGGAAGTGATACGTGACTTGAGCTCTCGCGTGTTTGGATGTCTCAGCTTCTGTTACTTGCGTTCTCTTCCTGTCTCTCAGGGGACTCTCTCCTTTCACCCCTCTCCCAAAATTAGTAACTGTCAGACCCCCCGTCCTCGTGCTGCTGATTGATGACCTCATCTGGGAGTTAATATGACACACCGTGTGTTAGAGAGACCATTCATCTACAGTACCACTCTTTCCTTTATTTTCCTTTCTCTCTCTCTCTCTCTCTCTCTCTCTCTCTCTCTCTCTCTCTCTCTCTCTCTCTCTCTCTCTCTCTCTCTCTCTCTCTCTCACTCTTTTTCTCTGTCGCCCTCTCACTCTTTTTCTCTGTCTCTCTCCCCCCCCTCTCTCTCTCTCTCTCCCTTTCACCTCTCCCTATTCATAGTTCACACCATAGAACACCATTAGTTGATGTTCTAGCTCACTCTAAAGCTCGTCTCTCCCCCACCCTGACTGTGAGGGCTGGGAAACCTCCCACATATCGACTAATATTAACTAGAAACACGACCCGGAGGATCTCTGATTGATGATTCCAGGTGTGTGAGGGTGTGTCCTCATTTCCTGTTAAAGGTTGAAAGGTGACCAGGGTCTGGGAGTTCCTATGTGCTGAAGAGAGTCCAGTGTGGAAGTCAGTTCTGTTCTCTCTCACAGCATGTGTAATGAACGGGCTTTCTCATCGTCCCTGGTCACGGTCCTTTTTGAAGAAATTCGATGTGCCAATATCTTCTAGAAACCAGTGTGTGGCTTTTTGGAACTCTAAAACCCATTGTGGTTTATGCCTGGCTTTCCAGCGTGGTTTTAATTATCCATAGGATGTTGTGGGTCTTGTTATCTGTTCCCCAATTGGTCAATAAAATGCATTTCTGGCTGCTTGTTGTGTTTCCCTGAGAGTCCTTTCAACCGTAAGTACCGTCGACCTAATGAGTTTTGATACTTTTCATAAATAAAGGAACAATGGAAAACTTCAACTACATTCAATATTTATGACTGGCATTGTATTCGAGACAAAAAGGTACATTTTGCATTACTTGTCTTCCGAGGCGCCAATAACATTCTTTTTTTGTAGCTTTTGTCAGTTCTTTCTCATTTAGGATTTGGACAGTGTCCCACCTTTTTATGCCACATTTTAAAATGAGTGCTCTATCAGTTCCTTAGTTTGTTTCCCAGGTTAAATGGTATTTTTACCGGATAGTCAGTCTTATTGTTTTCATGAGGGGAATTAATGGAGGACTGTCGTCCTGGGACTGCCTCCTATTCTCTTCTTTCCTCTGGTGACTTCCCCCTGATAGAGTTCATTCAGAGATGGGCCGACAGGGAAATGTCAAATCAACATTTATTTGTATCGCCCTTTTTACACGCAAGCATGTCACAGAGGGCTTCACATACACCCATAGAACTGCCCCTCAACCAACCTAAACACTCAGGGAAGACAAGGAAAAACTCCCAGAAAAACTCACTACATGAGAAAAAATGGAAGAAACCTTGGGAGGAGCAATTCAGTGAGGGATCCCCTCCTCCAGAGATGGTTGGTGAAAGAGAGGAGCAGAACACAGGCTAAACATAGTCATACAGCAGGGAAGGGAAGCAGGGGAAAAGAGAATAATTCCTGACTGGGATGACAGTCTTGCAGTATTGGTCTCACTGCAATAGTCTTGGCCCAAACACATGCAGGCGATAAAGCATTATCGTAAAAGGGAAGCGGAGCAGAGCATACCGCTGTCGCCTGCTCTCCAGTACCTAGCCAGCCAGAGACCCCAGCCTGCTGGGGGGAGGGGGGGGGGGCTGGATCCACAACCACTGTACTGAGTCACCGTCATAAATTTTAATCTCCGCAATGACGGACACACACAAACACATGCATACACACACACACATCCACACATTCTATCAACACCCTATAGTCATTACACATAAACAATAACACGGCTCTTGCTGATTTCTTTGCACAAACAGACAAACACAAACACACACACACACATACAGTACAGGCCACAGGGGATCCTCGTGTGTAGCTCATGCACGTAGGAGATGCTTGGTATTCAGATGGCATTGGGTCAAATGCTTGTGAGCATTGCAGCAACCCAGTATTGGAGAGCACAGCAGCCCTCATGCTGTACCATCAGTGACAGTGTTGGATTTGAAGTCTTGGAAACGAAACTCAGTGATTATCCCCCCTAGTCCAACTTCTCTTGAAGCCAGATTGTGTTTTCTCTGTGCCCTTGTTCCATTGCAAATAGATTTAAAAGGTACTAAGTAGTGCCCAGTCTCCCTTTCCCAAGGTCAAGTAACTGATATCAACAGTGCAACGCAGGCTTTGGTTGGGTCTAATGATGAAGTATCGTTTTACCTTAATGTTGTTCTCTTAGATCAGGGATGAAGGCAGCAGAGTGGTTAAGATCTGTACCTTCAGCTCCAGAACCCCAGGTGGACCGCACTACAAGTTTCGCTTGGTACAGTTCACCGAGCTGACGAAGGAAAACCCCTGCTTTGTCTCGTTAAAATAAACATCAGTCGCAAGACGGAGGCACAGATGGGTGACGGGAGAGATTAACCGCTCGTTTGCATCTCTCACTGAAAGAGCGACTCTGAGCTTGATCGACCAGGTGGATGCTCAGCAGAAACAACAGATGTCCACGGTTCGACGCCCTAATCCAACATGGTTGTGAATTACATACACAGAGAGAAAATGGAGTCAGTGGTCTGCGTAGAGGTTTGGCCCGGTCTTCTCTCACGCGTCGGTTGGACCGAGTCTGTGATTGGATACCGCTTCAGGCCACAGTCACAGATCCCCAGCTGGACCGATGCTGTCACAGTGGTCAGTGGTTAACACAATGGCAGTGTAAATCCCATAACGAGAAGACAGTGACAGCGAAATGGTGTAATTTATTGGCTGAATGCGGTTGTGTCCGTGTGACCGTATTTCCTGTGTTTTCGTTACGTGTTGCAGGATTACGTATGGAAAGTGTGTGGTCGTACATGGCGTGGGAGTTTGAGTTTGCCGGGCTATCGTTTCCGAGCCTCCTCCCAGGACCCAGTGGGACACAGGATACGGGAGAGCAACATGGTGGTCTGTTTGCACCTGTGTGGGAGGCGGGAGGGCAGGGGAGATGGAGGGAGGGGCGCGGTCCTTGATTTGATTGTGTGTTAATTGGTGTTGTGCGGCGGATGGTTTCCTCATGCGCCACACGGGGCTCGCTGGGTTGTGAAGAGGAGTGTGGAGGCTGGTCCTCTGCGCCGCAGTTAGCCTTGTAAACAAACACCTATGAAAACAGTAGGGCTGATCTGAACAATCTCGGAAGAAATAGTTTCACACCTTTCCAATTTGTGTTGGAAAGCCGTGAAAGAAACGCATACGTAGCAGTGTTCCGGACGTGTGCGAGTGTGTGAGTGTAGAGGAGGAGGTGGGGTGGTTGTGTGTGTTTGTGTGTGTGTGTGTGTGTCTGCTGCAAGACTATAGCGGTGAAATGGCTCTAAGAGCCCTCATGTCTTCCTAGTGGGAGCAGCATTGTCAGTGAATGGAGTGGGAGCCGTTCCAGACCCTGTGAAAAGCTCTTCACAGACAGTCCTTTATTATCAGGAGGATCCTCACTGATTCATTTGTACAGTGCTCTGAATGCTGGGCTGCAGAGGAGAATAAAGGAGAAAAGACCCAAATTACTTTTCAGACGTCATCAAGTGTGTTTTTCACCCATTGCTGCTTTTGCTCGAGATGTTAATTGCAAGAGTGCTGTTTCCGTTTTGTATCTGTTCACAGCTGTGCGAGTTGTCTGTAGGGGCCTTGACGCCCCGGGTCCAAGCGGTTGTGGGTGGGTAGAAAAACCACAGCTGAGTAGCGTAGAGAGAGGACACCAACATAGTTTTTCTGGAACATTCAGCTTAACACCGCAGATACTGAAGGTGACCTGAATCATTTATACATCATTGAATTGTATCGCCTCCATCGTATTTTTTTTATAATTTCACATTGCAGAAATCCCTGCTTTCCTTTTATCTTTATGAGACGTTCTTTTCAATGCAATTTCTGCTGACTCATACTCTTGATTAATGTTGAGAGGAAAAGACAAAAGCTGTCCATCATTTGATTATAGAGCCTTCATTTTAGAGCAGTGGCTAATCGAATTAAAGTCTGTAGTCTGTCTCTCCTCCATCTTTATCTGGTTTGCCAGCCACGTTTCCAAAGATGGATCCTGAATCAACCAATCAACCATCAATCACACAACGTAATGCATGTCTGTGTCTTTTACAAGTCCGAGCATTCTTCTCCGGGCGTCCTCACTGGAGCATGTTTGGTTGGCGTATGATAAGTAAACCTGTCAACCCTCAGTAGGTCTACACATGGTCCTGCTTTAAGTGTGGTTTGGCAAGAAGTCCCACTCTCCATTCTTTGTGGGATGAACATTTTATTTTCATTTACTTGAGGTCAGTCTCGGGAATACTTTTGGCTATTCTTTAACATTTGGGGTATTTTTAAATGTGTGACCAAATGTGTTTCTTTAAGACCAAAAAACTAGAGGTAGGTGGTGACTAGGTTGAAGATACTACTTTGCATGTTTCTGCTCTGCTTTCCACACAGAATGTCTTAGTCATTGTGAAATATGTTAAGAAGGTAGAAAGTAAAGAGGATGTTCTTTCAGTAACCTACAAATGAAAGATCTAACCAATAACAAACAACCTAAATTATTTTTCACTTCATCAGCAACGATATCTAATAAAAAAGGAATTGACAGCCGTGCATGGACATTTCTCTTTATTCTATAGATGACTCATTTGTTCACTTTGCTTGACATTTTATAGGGTATCTGTATCATGTAACAATTCTAAGAAATTCACATTTACACAATGCATTAGTAGGTAAGTACAGGTAACATTCAGCTTTTTGCGGGAAGGGGTCTAGAATATCTGTGTCATTTTTGGGACGTCTTTAATCATACCAAAGAGAAGCCTTCACATCAAACAGAGAGGCTACTGTGTTGTCCCGTATGGGACATGGCATGGCAACTCCTTGTCACTGCCTTGTGAAAACTATAGGCTACATGTTAAAACATACTGTCCATGCATGTGGATATCTCCACTGCTTGTCTTTCTAATCTAATCTAAAATAGAACACGGTTGTGGTTTTTTAAAATAGGACCATTGGCTGGTATGATTAGAGACAATGTCCTTTACGATTTGTCGTATAGTGTAAGTAATGTATACTGTGTAGTAATGCTGTATGTATAGGTATCTGCTGCCACTCCATTATATGTTATTTTACGGCAGTATGTTTTAACATGTAACAAATATAAACATACTGTAGTCTATGACAATATATAGTGACTCTTTGTTTGAGAGTGTCGAGTACAGGTCTCATGCACTTTCACTCCCAATGCACTTCTCTCTGCATATTCACGTCATGACCATATATGGCTCTGTCGAGGACTACTTCCTAAAACCTTCATTAGCACTCGAACGATTAAAACTACACCGATCATACAACAATCGAGAAGAAAAACAAAACTGTAACAGAATGTCAAACTTCAGAATGCTGCTCAAGGACACCTGACACTGTACACAGGCACTTGAATTATAACACACTCTTTGAATGTGCGTATTACATCTAGTAAGTGCTAAATCAAGAAGTCATATAGAAAAAATACTGATTTCAAACAAATGTAATACAATATAATACAACAACAAAAAAACAATAGAAAAAATATATCAAAGAGAAAAAATGCTCAAAAATAGAGATGGGAACTCAACTGTATCGATGAATATTTTGCATATTTCTGTCTGTAATTGACTTTACATTCTCCCATCCGTTCTCCTCGCCAGCTCACTGCGTTGGCAGTTTGGACAGTTGGAGATGCAGCGTCCGGGCTGATGTGTTGATGTAGGAGCCGTGGAGCACACACCATGAAGGGTTAGTTATTCATGTCTGAATGTCTTTCAGTCATGGATGAATAGCCCGTCTGGTCACTCTCCTGACTCCAGCTTCCTGCTTCAGCCATACCAGCACATTGACGCCGGATGAATCAGGCGGTTGTCGATACACATGTGGATTACAGTGTCACTCAGAGTTTGCCTGTGTGTGTACGGCATCGAGAAAGTTCACTGGGCGCCCGTTGCCGACAGCAAGCATACCGAAGCCCAGAAGCTTCTGTGAGGGACAGAGTGTGGCATTGTCTCTGTGACTTTGTGATATGCAGTGAATGCCAAGCTACATCATTTTGTACTTGCCGGTAATGACCTTTTCTGCATCAGATTTACTATCTTTTGTCCATCTCTTGGCAGTCCTCTCTCTCTCTCTCTCTTTACATATTCTCTCAACAATCGGCGTATCTAGAAAAACAACATCTACTCATGTCTCTCTATGTCTACGTAGTGAAGAGATACAGTTCCTACAGTCTTTAGTCCCTCTGGAACTCTCACAAGAGCTCATTTGAAGGGTTTGAGTTTGGAACTTTGTCTCTTTGCCGAGGTGCTGAACTAACGGACCAACTGAATCCCATCAGACAGTGTGAGCATCATCTACAAATGTTCAAATGTATTCGATCGTCGAACCACGTATAGTGACCCTGAGAAAGCACACTTCCCCAGTAAAAGAGACCCTGGTTTAAAAGCAGTACAATCAAGCTAGCTATAAGTCCTACATCTACGCTATGCCTACCATGGTAGCCTACTGAATGCAGCGTGCCAATGGGGATACAAAGGCCCTTTGTGATCAAGGTGACACACAGCTTTACAGTTGAGGAGGGGGGGGGGGGGGGTTGGGGGTGCTTCAGATCGCCATGGTAATACAGTAAATGTCACCGGTGTCTCTCTGTTGAGCCAATCAGTCCAAAGGAGAGCCAGCTTATGGATAAAGAACTTGAAAACCTGAGGTAATTACTACCTGCCTTTCAGGAATGTGTTCTTCATGTTGACTGGTACACTGTATTTAGGAGCCGGTCGCAGTCAACACAGTAGCACCGCGACATAGGTGCTTCCAGACACACTGTGTGTGTGTGTGTTTGTTTATGTGTGTGTGGGGGGGGTGTACTATTGAGCCCCGTGTCTCCACTCAGTGTAATGGCTGATAGATCCTTAGGTGGGTACTGTGCCGATGCCAGACCCAAATACATATTGATCTCTGGGGACGTCACACTTCCTGTTTTGTCAGTTCAGTGGCATCACTTCTCCTTTTCTCCAGTCAAGTTATACCAGTGACTCAGCTGTTTTCCACAGTCCTGGAATGTCTCTCATGTTGCATTCGCCTGCTCCGTCGCTGCTGAGTCAGCCTTGTAACTCAAACCACAAGAAGAAGCTTATACACCACAAACAGGACAGAAACATTTGGATCTGTTACATTCAAAGAATGAATCATTAACACGGAACTCCCTGTAGGGGTCCGGACTGCAGAGAAACAACAAAAGAATCAGGAGAGATGGTGACCTATTTTGTCTAGTTATTATTAGCGATGCAATATGACCAAGAGTGCATAGTCACTCTGTTATCGAAAATATGATGAGTATAGTATGACAGTACACCGTGGAATTGCGAGTGTGGAGGATGACAAGAAACAGGAGAAGTTTGTGACTAGTGGTTCCCTACTTTCGTGTTCCAATGAGCTTAACAACAGGAGACTAATAGGAAGAATCCTACTGAAACAGAAAGAGAGCCTGTGTGAGGGTAACAAAGAGAGAGAGAGAGAGAGAGACAGAGAGACAGACAGACAGAGACAGACAGAGACAGAGAGAAAGACAGAGACAGAGAGAGAGAGACAGAGAGAGACAGACAGAGAGAGAGAGAGACAGAGAGAGAGACAGACAGAAAGCAAAAGCATGAGAAGGAGACAACAGTGAGGGTACACAAGAGAGTTCTACCATCTAGAGTCGAGTATTTCCTGGTTAGTGAGAAGTGTCAGGAAAGGGGGAGGACCAGCTTGGAAGAGGACGGGGGGTTTTAGGTTGGCTGTTAGGGGGCAGGAGGAGAAGCTTTCACATAGAATACACCACCCGGTCAACACCACCCGACTGTACAGACACTGATATCCTGCTAGTGAATGAACATATGATGCATTTGTTGTAGTGGGCGGACATGTTTCAACAGCTTTGCAGCTGAGGTGATGAAGGGTGAGGTGTTGGTTTTGCCAGAGAGGTTTTGTGTCAGCAGTGTTGTTTTTCTGATGAAGGGCCAGGCTGGGATGCTGTCCAGCGAGGGTCCAGACCAGAAAAGGTGGACAAGCACTCAGTCTGAGCATCCACATCTGCTGTTTCGGGGTGACAAGCCCACTGGTTTAATACCAGCCGGAAAAATCATGCTCCTCATTCATTTGTGTCCATTCCTCCGCGTTTCCAAATCACTCCAACATGCGCCCCCCTCCCACCCCCCTTCCTCCCCCTGTCGGCCGCTCCTCTTCAGACCTGGGGGGGGGGCGAGTCAGGCTGGGTCCCCCCATCCACCCTCACAACTAGGAGAGAGAGAAAGAGAGAGAGAGAGAGAGAGAGAGAGGGAAAGAGAGAGGGAGAGAGAGAGAGAGAAAGAGAGAGAGAGGGAAAGAGAGAGAGAGAGAGAGAGACATTGGTTACTGGCAGGCATACACATTACCATGGCACAGGAAGAGCCCATTATCTGTTTGGGGTGGAGACCCGACAGTGAGCTGGTTTCGGATGCGGGTGGGGGGGGCGTTCCACACTCCTCTCTCCAGGGGGCCACGTGAGGTTGTCCAACTCCTCCACCCTTGGACTGGTTAGAGGAGTCAGGACTGCCCTGAGGAAGAGAGAGACTAATGCTCTCTTTTCCCACAAACCCCTCAACCTGTTGTCAATTGAGTGGCGCCATGGAAACCCTTCCGGAACACAGAGGCGTTTTTAGAGGGGCTCAGAGTTCACTGCTTGTTTTCTTGTCTTGATCAATGCACCCCTGTGCCAGCCAGAATGTACAAGAGAGCTCCAATTCTAAAGGTTCACTAGAGTGAAGGAGCTTGTTTGTGTCAGCCTCCTCATGACGTCACCGCTCTCTACTTGTGCTCATGTGCACGCTGTCGTAGCGTCTCTATCAGTGTTGTTAAAACTTTCGTTTGGCTCACGTTTGACATTTTTTGGGTGGTAAATGCACTGCAAATGTGCCTCTTGCTAACCATGTGATTTTCTCCAGGGCTTGTCACGGTGACCACATCCCTGTGTTTCCTGTTTAAACAGGCATCCCGCAGCGAGCATCACAGCCACTGAGCGGCCTGGATTCACGCATCATTCTCTGTAATACACACACACACAGTCTCACACACACACTCTCACACAGACACAAAACACACCTACACACACACACACACACACACACACTCTGCCATGATAGCATCAATGCGCTGCTGTTTTATGTCAGGATGTGCATTCTCCATGGTTTACAGTTCCTGCAGCTCTCTGTCGAAGCCTGCCTCCTTTCTCTTGGTTCAACCAGGCAGGGGCCTCATTGATAATGACAGCTGGGAGGCCCATCCAATCAAACGCTGGTTATTATGGGTCTCGACTACCTGTTCTTGCCAGAACCACATCAACTGGGCATGCTCAGAACGATCCCAATTAGACATCAGCCAATGAGGTGACAGGAATTTTCTCTCTCCCCCATTAGCATGTTCAGGCCAATGCTGATGAGATATTAAGCCTCCCTCAGGCTTTGTAGATAGCTCATTTGGTTTGTGATTGAGATTGGAACGGGCTCCGATAAGGCTTCGACTGGCCCTGATCAAAAGATGTGTGCTCAGAGGCATGAACAGAGACCAGACAAGGACTCCCTGCTGTCACACCCTACTGTCAAGCTACTGCCGTGACTCTCACCGGCCAGCACGGAATCATCTCCTCCTCCTCTTGCTTCAACCTCCCCCCATCCTCCTGCAGCTTTCTTTTCCTCCACCTCCTCTTCCCTCCATCTACCAATGTGTCTGTGAAGGGAGTCAGGTGGCTGAGCGGTTAGGGAATCGGGCTAGTAATCTGAAGGTTGCCGGTTCAATTCCCCGCCATGCTGAATGACGTTGTGTCCTTGGGCAAGGCACTTCACCCAACTCGGGGGTGAATATCGGGGAGAATGTCCCTGTACTTACTGTAAGTCGCTCTGGATAAGAGCGTCTGCTAAATGACTAAATATAAATGTGTCTGCGATGGCTCTGATCACTCGACTGTAGTGTCCGACTCTATCCTGCTGCATGCTCTAACTCATTTACAATGCTTGCTCAATATGCTGTCCTTCCTGTCTGGGTCTGCCTGCGTAGCACTGTTTTTTAAAGGCTCTGCCCCCACCTCCATTCACTAGCTTCAGTAAACTGTCCCCTTCGCCTGCGAGTGATGAAGTTTGATTGACAGCTCCCGTATCTCTCATTCCTTTCGTGAGGTCAGATGCAGGACAGAAGCCTGAGAGATGGGGGGAGAGGCAGGGGGAGAGACGGAGGAGACATAAATCTTGGTAAAGTGTAAACACCCCACCCCCACACTACCTGGGCCACAGCACATGAAGGAGTAAGGGGAGCTTTGAAAGGTGAAAAAGGCAGATTGCTTTTGAGATTAGCAGATTGTACCTGAGTACTAAGGATACCTAACACAGATGTTTTCTGACATTTACTGGTAGTTTATGGCAGCCTCTCAACAAGGTGGGGACTTTAACCCCTAACAGCATTTTTTTCCGCCTGTCAAGCAAACTACTGGGGATTTGATGGCCAATCATATTCCTCTTTAAAAAAGATGAATTTACTGTTCACTGTTTCTGACAACTTTAAGTACGTGTTGCTCCAAGATTCATGCAGCATGCGTAAAGTCTGCTTTTTTTGCTCATTTGAAACAGGAAACCCTCTGATTCTTTATGTTTACCATGCATATTCTCTCTCCCCTCGGGTATTTTGACAAGCCCCCATTAGCAGTGCAGGAACTGGAACACAGGGCTGTGTTTTAATGGCTTCCACGCAAGCAAACTGCGCTAGCGCCAATT
Organism: Osmerus mordax; assembly: GCF_038355195.1. Taxonomy (NCBI): domain Eukaryota; kingdom Metazoa; phylum Chordata; class Actinopteri; order Osmeriformes; family Osmeridae; genus Osmerus; species Osmerus mordax. The sequence continues at coordinate 7,945 of NW_027120533.1, read as the reverse complement.
AGCACCTATTAGACCCTGCTGCTGGATCAGTCTGAAGCTCTCGGGTGGCAGAAAGATCAAGCCTGGGCTCCATCACACAACACCAGCTAATGAACCAATCACACAGAGAGACTTTGAGGTAAAAGGGGCGGACATTTTCTCAATGAACCAATCACGTGCTAATCCTCAAGAAAAGATGCCTTCTCGCCACTCCATTGTGCCGAGCGCCTTGAATTTCTTCCCTGGGAAAAAAAGAGTGAATGGAACTTCCACAACGCAAACCATCGCCATAGAAATAGCCTCTCTTGTTCTTTTCCCATGATTCTTTCTATCCCCGTATTGGGGATCCCGGAGATCCACCCGTCCACAGAGCAACTCCTACCCAGGACGATGTGAGCTTCTCCCTGGCGGCAAGCTCTGTCCTGCTGACACGGGGGTAGATCCATGTCAGCAGATATACTCACATGCTCTATCCGGGCTTGGTAACTTACTAATGTAATACTCTCTGTACCCAACTGCACTTACAAGTACGAACTGATGCGGACAAAAGATTGGTAGAGGATGTCTGGATCAGCGCAACCTTCAGGCTCTGAACTCTGATGAACAAACTCTTCGCTCAGAGGATAGTCTGTTCTCTGAGCCAAACATTACTCTCGAGGAGAGACGGAGAGAGTGAAAGAGACAGAGAGAGTGAAAGAGACAGAGAGAGTGAAAGAGACAGAGAGAGTGAAAGAGATAGAGAGAGTGAAAGAGACAGAGAGAGAGTGAAAGAGACAGAGAGAGAGTGAAAGAGAGAGTGAAAGAGACAGAGAGAGTGAAAGAGAGAGTGAAAGAGAGAGAGTGAAAGAGACAGAGAGAGAGTGAAAGAGACAGACAGAGAGTGAAAGAGACAGAGATAGAGTGAAAGAGACAGAGAGAGAGTGAAAAAGACAGAGAGAGAGAGAGAGTGAAAGAAACAGAGAGAGAGTGAAAGAGACAGAGAGAGAGAGAGTGAAAGAGACAGAGAGAGAGTGAAAGAGAGAGAGAGAGTGAAAGAGACAGAGAGAGAGTGAAAGAGACAGAGAGAGAGTGAAAGAGACAGAGAGAGAGTGAAAGAGACAGATGAGCGGCTAGCAGAGAGGAGGCTGTGTCTCCTGTATGAGGTCTGCTGGAGGCTTCTGGGTGTTCAGAGGACGCAGCGGATTCCTGAACCTCTTGCTTTCATTCATTCTCTCTTAAATGGTCATTCTTCTTTATCGCAACCATTTACCATGGTATTTCCCACAATGCACTGTTCATGTTTTTTAGCTTATTTGTCCTAGATAGCTGTGTTGTTATTCACCCTCCCCAAAAAACGATCTCTGACAAACTTTTGTTTCTTTCTCACTCTGACTTTCTCTCTCTCTCTCTCTCTCTCTCTCTCTCTCTCTCTCTCTCTCTCTCTCTCTCCCTCTCCCTCTCTCTCTCTCTCTCTCTCTCTCTCTCTCTCTCTCTCTCCCCTCTCCCTCTCTCTCCCTCTCTCTACTCTATTTTTGTCTTTCTTTCTTTCTTTGGAGATCTCCCTCACATGCCCTTTTTTCTCTCTTTCTCTCGTTCTCTCTCGCTCGTCTCCCCTCCAGTCCTTCATGACATCCCATTAAAAACACAGCCATGGTGATTTAAGCTGTTTGCATGTCACCCATTAGTACTGGGCGTTTCTCGAACACTTTTGCGCAATAACTTCAACACATGTTACAGTACCTCATACCAATGTTAAATAAGGTCTATCATTTCCCCTATGTGACTTCTGGAGATAATGCTAATCAACTCACTGTCAAACAAGGTTACTTTGTAATAGGACTGCAACGACCAAAACCCTTCCACTACACGCCCACGGGAGACTGAACGATAGGGTATCATCGAATATCCAAATGTATACTTGAGTACGAGCAGTGCGTAGGACGTGAGTGTACTCGGCGGTAGGACAAGGGGCTCCAGCGTGGTTGCAGGGGTGCAGGAGGGACTGACCTATCTGGTCCGGAGACTGGGCAGCCTGGCCTTGCATCTGGGCCTGAGCCAACTGCTCCTGGAGACTCTGGCTGTCCACAGAGATGCCACTATCACTGTGGAGCTTCTCTCCTTCTGGCGTGGGCGTCTGATTGGCTGTGGCTGCTGCGCGGTTGTTAGCCGCTTGTTTGTTCTGCTTGCAGCTGATCCACCTGTGGGGGAGGAGCCAGAGGTAAGCCAACAGGAAGTGAGTCCAAGCCGAACACAACGACACCGATCCAAATAAACGCCCCTTGCAGAAAGTCTGGTTTGTAATGGTTGGTTGTTCGCAATGTGTGCTTCATGTTTTGGCTACTCACAATGTTTTTTGGCTATCTTGTTGTTATGATCAGTGACCTATGCACTTTGTAAAGCTCTCTCTTGGAAGTCGCTTTGGATAAAAGCGTCTGCTAAATGAATAAATGTAAATGTAATGATGACCGGATGGTGAGAAGTGCTACGTGACAAGGTTTGTTGGTCAGGGTGAAACATGCGAGTTGTTTACTAATCTGCTCTGTATATGTTTAGACAATGGGAGAACAGCCAGTTGCAAACTTTGTCACGCTGGCAAATCTGACTCAAAGAACATCTGGGTATCAGCTGTCTTTGATTCACTTTCATCAAATGGAGCGAAAGAATCTTACAGTAAACTGCATGTTTGTTGGTGTCCTGGCTAACATGTGACGTGTGTGTGTGTGTGCGCGTGTGTGTGTGTGCTGTGACCTGTGGGAAGACGCAGGTGTGATGGAGTGGCAGTGGAAGTGGGTCAGCATCTGGCCTGGATGTTTCACTAACTGCCTCTCCGCTCCGTCTCCACTTAGACATAGACTACATCTCCCAGCCACCCCGTCACCCCTGATTGCTCGACCTGTCTCTCCTAGCTCACTTCCTCTCTTCCTAACGCAGCTCAGTGAAGGAGAAAAATGGCTGGGGCATTGTGTTTTTTATCTTTAGACAAAGTCATCTGTGTTTCCGTGCGTGTGAGTGTGTGTGTGAGTGTGTGTGTCTGTGTGTGTGTGATGCGTCCTGACCTTTTGAAGACGATGTAGACCACCAGCCCCACCACCACGGCGGCCAGGATGGAGCAGTAGATGGAATGAGGTTCTCGTTCAAAGGGTTGCCCAGGAAGCGTGGCGTGCTGGGGTTAGGTGTGGTGGTCTCCCTCCCCTGGGGAGGGGCTGATGGAGCCGTCGGGCAGGAAGTCCTGCATGGTGGAGAAGGAAGGCGTGTCCGAGGTGGGGGAGTGTAGGTGGGAAGGAAGGGATCTGGAACGAGTAGAGAAAGAGAGAGCGAGAGCAAAATTGAGAGAGAGAGAGAGAGAGAGAGAGAGAGGAGAGAGAGAGAGAAGAGAGAGAGAGAGAGAGAGAGAGAGAGAGAGAGAGTGAGAGAGAGAGAGAGAGTGAGAGAGAGGGAGAGAGTGAGAGAGAGTGAGAGAGAGTGAGAGAGAGTGAGAGAGAGAGAGAGAGAGAGAGAGGTGTTAAAGAGAGTCCTTGTATGTGAGAACCGAAAGGACACATGCTGTCATCTTTTCAAATTAGGTTCTCATTAATGGTTAGGATTTATTGTCAAATTCAAACAATTAACCTTCCGAGCAGAATGAAATATACATCGTCCTTTAGCAGTAAAAATGTCAAATTCAGTCACCTTGAAACCAACCAGTAGGCAAACTGCAATAGCAAATACGAGAGTGAGGTAGAACGTAAGCCTCCCTGGACACAAAACAGTAATGAAAGTCCACACATTGACTTTCTGCGCAGTGAAAGCTGAGAGACTGGGGTTTGTCACACAGTACGTGCCAGATGTCTGACAGCACTCTCATGTTCTAATGGGCAGATGGGCTGCAGCTAAGATGCGTTCAGGAGAGAGAGGAGGCCAGAGGGAGGTTCTCTGCCTGTCACTCACACTCACACACACACACACACACACACCTTCACTCTCTCAACACCTCTTCATCTGTTTAAGTCCTTACATACATTACATGACACGCAGCCATGTGGGATGCTCACAGCCCAAAGTCGGCGGGCTTTAAGAGGTCAGTGTGGACCTGATTCTCTGGTGAGGCCAAAGAGGCTCTGTGTTACTGGGAGGATCTGGTTTACATCAGGACTAATCCAGCAAAGAGTCACATGAATGGTCCCATTTCCTCTCTCTCTCTCTCTCTCTCTCTCTCTCTCTCTCTCTCTCTCTCTCTCTCTCTCTCTCACTCTTTGTCTCTCACTCCCCTCTCTCGCCCTCTATTCTAACCCTTTCTTCTTCTTTCTCAGTAAATGACATTAATGATCAAGTGCAATTTTCCATGGACGCCATGCCCTCCCTGAGGGTACAGCTCTCCCTGGAGACAACAGCGCTGTTCCCAGTAGGAACCCTGCGGTCCACTGCTCCACCGTGGAGGGGGGGCCGGGCTGAAGATACAGCAGTAGCACTCAGTACCCCTGGGTGGAGTTGCTCAGTGTTAACCAGGGTCAGGCTGTGGACAGATGGTGGATGGGTGTGGTGGGGTGTGGTGAGTGTAATGTGAAAAGGCTTGGAGGTGTGTCGGTGTTCCCCGGAGAGCCCCAGGCTCAGTCAGGGCTGCCTCACCTCTGCTCCTACTGCCTCGCCTCGGCATGCTGACTCACACAAAACCTGTTCTGCCATCTCTATTACGACGTAATGACATGTTTGTTATTGGGTATAATGAAAGGATACATGAATGTATTTTGGATCTGAAAAACAGCATGTACTTTGTAACTGCTGGGAAATAATCGTTTTGTTCGGAAAAAAAGAAAAACTGACATAAGTGTCAGAGAAAAGCTGAACGAGAAACTGGTCTGAACCTGGTCCAGGACAAGTCACATGATCGCCCAAATAAAGGCACTGGACCATCACAACAATCGGAAACGGACAGAACTAGAACTATTTTATCTGACAGGCCCATTTGTCCGACTTATACGCATTTATGGAACGCATCGTTTTCCGTAGAGGTAACGTCCCCTTAACCCCACGAGACCCAGATGGGAGTCTGATGTGAAAATTTGTGAAGTTCTGTCGTATGTTAGGACCAATTTTCCTGCTTGGCTGTTGCCTTGGTGATGACAGGGCCTTCCTTAGTTCTCTGGGAGGGGATAGGCTTACTGAAACTGTAGAGCGCCCTGCTGCTGAACAGTCGCACACAGGCATAATGCATGCCATATTTAGAAACGGAAAAAAATAAGCTATTTAAAGAGATGGTATTGATTAAGGCGTATATAGGGAACAGTCACGTTGGGATGGAAACATTGCATGTCTGTGCTATATGCAGTAAACTGCAACTGTGACCTTTAGATATCACAACACAGGGAACACACACCGTGTAGCACAATATGGCCGAACGACCTGGTGGGAGGACTGGAAATGGGATTGAAACTTGTGAGAAGACGGCCTCTGCCTCCGAGCCTCCCACCGGTCACCAATCCTCCTCCCGCTGGCATTGTGACTCACTATGAACCTGACTCACGCACACTGTGTCCACCAAGGTCAGGGTCAATACACTTGCAGCTCAATCCATGTCCAATTGAAAGGATAACAGCGCACCTTTAGCTCTTTATCTTCCATCAATCGGTTTAAAAGGGGATTGTGTGAGGTCAAAAAAACGAAACGTTTGTACATACTTTTGAACTTCCTGGATTGAATTGTTGAAAGCCAACATGGCTGCCAACAGGCTCGGTCCTATACACCATGTCCCCTGTGAGGTTTGCATGCGTTGAGCCCCTACAGACCACCTCTCTCCTTCTGCACCCTGCCGGCCTCTCTCTGGGGATCCTGGTCTACGCAAGAGTGACTCATCCAGCCTTCGACCTTTACAGTCATCACCACTTACTCCCTCCCTCGACCAATTTTCTCCCTCTCTCACTTTCTTTTCTCTCCCCCTCGATCTGTCCCTCTGCCTCCATATCTCTCCCCTTCTCACTCGCTCTCAACCTCTCTCTCCCTCAGTCCCCTCCCTCTCTCCTTCCTGGCTAGGGCCAGCAGGCTAGGTGCTGACCCTGATGTGGAGAAGGAGGCTTGTGGACCAGGAGATAAAGCTGCGTCCGCCTGTCTCTCTCAGCTAGGAGGCAGTGGAGCCCAAAGATGGCGCTGGTTTTACAGTTTTATTTCAGCTTCAGTGGGTTTAAAACAGGCCCTAGAAACAAAAACGCTTTATGAGCTTAGGCCCTGTTTATGAGAGGGTGTGGACAAGAGAACAAAGTTTATGTCTAATTTGGTGGTTCGGGTCTTTATGAGAAGGTTTGTGTGTCTGTGAGAAGTTTCTCCTCATGGCTGCTCATCCTGGGTGGAGGACGGACATTGTAACACAGTGACCTCTTTTATCAGGCTGAAAACACTTCTCCCTCTGTCTGTGTGCTTCATCTCATCTCTCCCTCTCTCAGATCGAGCTCTAATGAACACACACACACACCCGACGGACACACACAGCCCCCCACAGACACGCACACACACACACGCACACACACACACTACACATAGCCATACATATGCATGTACTGGCATACAGATGAATTCAAGTTGGTGTTCTGCTTTCCATAGAGACAGGGTTAATAATGAGACTGGGTGCAGAGGCGGGGGTGAGGGAGGGAAGGAGGGAAGGAGACAGACAGAAAGGGAGAGGAAGGAGGGAGAGTGGGGGAAGGGAGGGGAGGCGTAGGGTGAGAGGTTGGGGCAGTAGATGAACAGAGGCGCTGCTGTAAACTGTTCTGATTAGCAGGAGTAATTATACTGCAGCAGGGAAGACACTAAACAGGAGAGGAGAGAGGAGAGGAAGAGAAGGAGAGGAGAGGAAGAGAGGAGAGGAGAGGAAGAGAGGAGAGGAGAGGAGAGAGGAAGCGAGGAGATGAGAATTATAAGAAGTATGACAGAAAGAACTCTCCCACTGTCTGGTGTGTCTGAAATGAAGAGATAAAGATAGAAAAGAGGATAGTGTGTGCCAAATACACACACTGTTCTTATTTGAGTTAATGGATCACCTTGGATTGGAAACAGAAAATATCCAAACGTCTGAGAAAGCTACCACAAGAACATCTACTCTCCAACAAAACATAATTTCCGTTATTCTTGGCAGTTATTCTCAAGCTATTTGACAAAACTCTCCATCTCTGTCATACACACCCAACCACCCCCACACACACACACTACACACACACAGCGACTAAAGTAATGAGTAAGAGAGCCGACTGTAAGTGTGCTTGGCAGCTGAGAGAAAGAGGGGGGAGAGAGAGAGAGAGAGAGAGAGAGAGAGAGAGAGAGAGAGAGAGAGAGTGGTGTGTGTCCTGCTACAGAGTGTTAGGGCCTCACAGAGGTCACTCAGCGAAACCAGAGAGCCAGCAGGAGAAATCCCAGCACTCTTATCGACCCTCAACATAGAACAGCACAGCACATCTGCTGCAGAACTATCCTCTCTCTCTCTCTCTCTACCTCTCTTCTCTCTCTCTCTCTCTCTACCTCTCTCTCCTCTCCTTCTCCTTCTACCTCTCCCTCTTCCTCTCCCTCTCTCTCCCTCTCTCTCTCTCTCTCTCTCTCTCTCCTTTCTCTCTCTCTACCTCTCTCCCTCTCTCCTTTTCTCTCTCTCTCTCTCTCTCTCTCTCTCTCTCTCTCTCTCTCTCTGTCTCTGTCTCTGTCTCTGTCTCTCTCTCTGTGTCTCTCTCTCTCTACCTCTCTCCCCCTCTCCCTCTCCCTCTCCCTCTCCCTCTCCCTCTCCCTCTCCCTCTCCCTCTCCCTCTCCCTCTCCCTCTCCCTCTCCCTCTCCCTCTCCCTCTCCCTCCCTCTATCTCTCTCTCTCCTTTTCTCCTCCTACAACTAATGTATTGTCATACACACATACACACATTATCACACATACAGACCATGTGTCAAGAAGACAAATCAAATGAATAATGATATCTTCCCAGTGAGATGATGTTGTCCTGAAGGAGACATACGTGACGTCTCAGACCACCCTGGGAGTATT